>NC_041388.1:594508561-594602244 GCF_002162155.2 Triticum dicoccoides | reverse complement strand
CCCACACACCAATACATCGAGCACTCTAGTCATGTCTCCTTGCCACACACAAACTTGACCTGTGCCCTCTGACATTCTGGTAGCTAGGTCAGTTGCCCTATATCTTTGACTTGGACACACACACACACACACACAATTTCGATGGCTCTGTTCATCGATCTCGCACCCACCCACTTGATCCTCTCTTCGACTCTATCGATATCTATGACCCCTCCCTCTCTTCTAGTGCATCGCCCGACCCTCTATATATGATATGGATATGCCTCCATTTCACACACATTGCATGCAAAATTTTGTTTGAGATGTCATCGACACATATTCCCACAAATACATTCATGAAATCAACCTGCCCCCAAAACAAAAAACACTCACGAATGCACAAGCCATTTGTCTAGGTTTGTATCTCTCACACACACCCACGTAGGTGGGGGACGTGCACAAAGAAAAGAGGTGCACGCACGGTGCACGTACTCCCGTCTCTTTCCCAACCACACCCGCGCGGGTACACGATGGAGCTCATTTCTGTATGAAAAGGCAACCCACGTGGTAATTTGACACGTGTACTGGTTGTCCACTAGATGGAGGGAGGATTGTCTACCACGGGTGAACAAAGAAATTGCGACTTGACGCGTTATGTTAAAAAAGAAGCAAACCATGTGGGGCCTACCTTAGAGGCAAGGCTCTATACATTGGAATACTTTTGATGTGTCCCGTGAACTCACAGAACGAGGAGAAGCTTGCTTGTATGCCATCTCCTTCGCCCACGGGCGTGGTGGCTCGCAAGATGAGGTGAAGCTTGCTTACTACGCCTTACGCCTGCTCCCTCGCCCACGCGCGCGGTGGCTCGTAGGACGAGGAGAAAATTTTACTAGTACTCCCTTCATTTACTCCTCATCCCTACCTTGGTTAGAGAGATTATCATATTGTTTGGAATATATGTCCTTTAGTAGATTTCAATATGAACTACTAGTACATACTCCAAACACTGATGTTTATAGACGTATTTTAGAGTGTAGATTCACTCATTTTGCTCCGTATGGAGTCCATATTGAAACAGACGTAATAGTACACACTCTCCCTCGCCCCTCGACCCTCGCCATGTGGTGGACATGCAGCAATTCATTCGGTCTCATATAGCCAGAACGATATATACTGCAGTACCATTATTGCTCGACTTCCCAAAGAGGCGAAGAGCCAATCGCAAGGTTAATAGTTTGGAGATGCCAAGCGCAAGGTTTATAGGAGAACAAGTAGTAGGTGTCGCGTCATTTATAAATAAAGTTGTAGTGTGAGGTGGGCCATGTAATCACTGAGCCTGCGTGTTTTCACTGCTCTTGCACTCCTCCACCGTAAGAATGGAGAAAATTGTAATCTAGTAGTACCTCCTTTCACCGAAAGCGTGGGACATCCAGTAGTCCTATCCCCTCAGTAATAATGACCAATGAGCCGTCAAATCACATAGACCCAGCAGTAAGTTGGATGGACGAAGCAACCATCACTCTTGAATCCGCTTCTCCCTTCAATGCAGGCGCCAGTGAGAGATCGCGTCCACTCTTCCCGGGCATGAATGCAACACCGATTCTTTGGAGCGGCGCTGACCGTTTCGGGCGGGAAGCGCACGCGAGCGATGGAGGGGCTTTGGGTGGGCCGGGCTGGTCAGGAGCGGGCGTGGCAGCTGTCCGCCTGTCCCTACCGGACGCCCAAAAATGAGAGGATGCACCGACTCTCGCGGCTAAGATCGTACACTAGACACCATCTCTCTGTAGGAGTAGGTCGATATGTCGCTCTCTCTAACACACACATGCTGTTAAACACGCACACGCACACGCACACACAGGTTCATAGAATAGGAAAATCGTGCGAGTGCGAAGCCACAGGAAGTGAGATACAAATGGAGTACGTACAAGAAGAGAAGAGGTGACGAATATTCCATCAAACCTGGACTGAGGAGTAGTACTCCCTTCATCTAGGTGTTAAGTCATCCTACGGAAATCAGATATTCCCAAAATGTTTAGGCGTCGTCCATTAACTTCACATCTCAATCCCCTCCTGGCCTCGTTGCTAGCGAGCGTTGTTACTTAGGGAGCATTTGGATCCTTAGCAAGAACAACTTATAGCATAGTCGGTCAAGGTTAGGCATTTGGAACTATTAAAATATGTTAGCTTTTGTGGGCCAGCTAGCTTGGGTGGGCTAGAAAAACCTTGCTAGCTCAGGAGAGCCAGATCAGCTCGCTTCCGACGGCAAACTTCACGTAGTAGTAACATAGACTAGTAACATATGCATGTTGTACTAGTCCAAGTTACTCACCACTATGACCAGCCTAAGCAATGTAACCAAACGCTCCTTACTCTGCCTTGTTATCTCCCTCGGAAACCCAATGCATGGAGCGCAACTACGCGTTGATCAGTCAAGAAATCAAAGTCGGCTTGCATGCGAGTTAATATGTGGCCCTGCATGGTAGCTAAAATGACATCTCTTAGTTGTTTGGATTAATTGTTGCGTTTAGAGACAGAAATCAGGGCTTTGATTGGAGGAATGACCGGTCAAGTTTCTCCTTCTCCTCCAATCTTCTTGCACCTTGGTCCCGCTGCACCTTCTAACATGACTTATTACACCTAGATGGAGGGAGTCGTACGAGATACGGTGGCACACTGACTTAGATCGAATACAAGTGCCCAAAATTGTGTGCATGCTATAATAAGGATTCACTTAAAATAGTACGCGAGTGAACAGAGGGATCAATTGGACAATGTTCTCGAGCAGTAGCGAGATGTGTGAGGTAAGATACACCGCTGGTGCTTTTAATTTTTCTTATTAATTTGTTTGTTTCACCCTCTGACTGGTGGGACCCAACATACTACGTGGAGAGAGGTAAGGTGACTAAGGCTGCATTATTTCTGCACCACTGTGGACAGTCTTACCACCAAAGCCACATGACACGATTATGATTTAAATCCCAATGACTCCCACACACAAAAAACATAGCATGCTTGTCACATGAATGCAGGAATGTATAAAAGGTTATTTTCCTCTTGTTGAACATAATGGGAGGGTTGTGTAGCTGGTTAGCCTGTTCTCTCATCAAACTTGAGGTCTCGGGTTCGATAACTACACTTGAGCATAATTCGTGCCAGGAGGATTCTTTGACTGGTCAAAATGGATGGATACGGAGCTATACTATCTCATAGTGACCGTATAATCACCTCATCACGTATAAGCTGCAGCCTCGGCGCTTGTTTTCTAGGGTTTGCACTCTTCACACTCTCTCCAGTATATATATACATGCTGGACCCCAACGCTTGTAGTTGCTCTTTTCACACTCTCACACCCTCTCTAGATCTAAACAAGACTTCGTTGGCCTCTCTCTCCCCTCACTGCTGGTCTGCTTGTAGTTGCTCTCTTCACACTCTCTCACCCTCTCCAGATCTAAACAATACTTCATTGGCCTCTCTCTCCCCTCACTGCTGGTCAAAGAGCCGGCAGGATCCGTCCGCCGGGAAGGGAAGGAGGCTTAACGCTGTCGCCGTCGGCGAGGGAGGGAATCCACTACCGGCTCAACTGCTCACTTTCACCCAGCAGCACCGCCGGAGGGCCTCCGGCCCCTTCTTCTTCGCCGCCGTACATAGTGTGGGTCGAACGGCCTCCGGTCGCCCATCGAACCACACCCCAAGAACCTTAAGGTATAATTTACTTATTCCACATGCATTGCTCTAGCTGCATGTGGGCTTTTTCCGCTTCTGCACTTGAATCTAGGTGTTGGATCAAACAGGAAAGTAGTGGGGAAAGTTGTATACCATGAATCTAGGACACGGTTCAAAGAGGAAAGGAATGGGGGAAAGTAGTGGGAAAAGTTGTATATCATGAATCTAGGACATGGTTCAAAAAGGAAAGGAAGGGGGAAAGTAGTGGGGAAAGTTGTATCGCATGAATCTAAGACGTGGTTCAAAGAGGACATGTATGGGGGAAAGTAGTGGGGAAAAAGTTGTATAGCATAAATCTAGGACGTGGTTCACAGAGGAAAGGAAGTGGGGAAAGTACTTGTACAGACTGACTATCCAGCACCTACGTTGGTCGAAAAGGGAAAACAATGACAAACGCAGTATGCACATCTGTAATAAACTGATCTTTTGTTTTGGGGGACAAGGCTATAGAGTTTGAGCATGACTAGATTTGATGCGCTCACATAGGGAAAGGTGTCTAAAGATAACAAAACTGGGACCAACACAAATATTCTCCTTGGTTGTTTGTTCTTTGTTGCAACAGACTGTGCATCACCCCAGTACATCGGTAGATGCACATGGTGCTGGTGCATCCACTGTCCCGTGCAACTCTTTAGCTGTTGTTAATCTCAGGCCTTGTTTGGTTAAAAACTCCCTAGTCCCTACCTGCTTGGTTCCAGGGACTAAACATGGACTAGAGGTTATTAAATGACATGCTAAAAGACCATGTTACCCCTAGTAATGAACTAATAGAGACAAGGTGCGATGCGTGGTAGGGGCAACTGTTGGAAAAAGTCCCCAAAAGACTCTCCCTCAGGGTCTTCTTTCTTTAGTCCCAAATGCCCACTTTTAGTCCCTAAAAGTCCCTCCTGTTTGGTTTAGATGGGATTGACACAGAGTTTTTTTAGTCCCTCCACCAAAATGTCCCTATAAACAAGGACCCTCTAATAATGCCGCTGGAAAATTGATGCAATGCCATAGTTAAAAGCAAATTATATGTTTAATGAATTTTATTGTTAATATAATCTCTCTGTTAATATTAATCAATGCCACCGTTTGAGAAATGCTACTGTCTTGCTTTCTTTCCCATTTAGATAAGGTAGATGCTTCTTTTTGTTGGCTTCTATCTCATCCACCGTTATTGACCACTAGTTGTTTCCTTTGCACCTCTATGTAAACAGGGTTATCTACTTCACCTCGTTGCCATTTTGAACTTTTGTTGCACTACACAAAACACTTTTGTTTTAAGAGTGTTTTGTGTAGTTCAACCAAAGTGTCACACCGACAACGTTGCTTGATTGCTTGATCTTAGTGGAACTGCACAAGAGGAGATCTTACTTCCTATCCGTGTTGGCAAATTTGCTTCAGATCTTCTTCTTGTGAGTTGTTTGAATTCCGCATCATGAGAGGTCAGTACTAGCCTTCTTTCACATGATTCTGCAGTGTACTTTCATATGTTGTGCTACTTGTACGGTAATGTTGCTTGATTTTAGTGAACTGCACAAATGGAGACAAGACTTCCAATCTGTATGTGCACCGCAATATCCCATTGAGGTAAGATAAGGATATTTCACAATTGTTGGCCTGTATTTTGCCACTTTAATTAGAAAATTAATGTCATTGTTTAGTGCTATACTTGTTCAACCTAATTGACATGCCAAATCTTACATTGAAGGCGAAGCTTATCTGTTATTGAACCAAGTGATGAAGGGGAAGAACAAGCGGAAGAAAAACAAAAATCAACTCCTGGTGCTGTAATGAAGCACTGGAACTGTGATGACACAAGTAATGATATAGTTTTGCATCTTAATTTATTGCTATGGCTGGAATGAGCAATTGTTTTGCCACTGATTTGATGCCACTCTTAATGTAATACGTAATTATCTCTACTTGTGCAAACAGGGATCTTCTTTGAAGATACCATATATTTTAGTGGAACTGCACAAGAAGATGTTGGAAACATTAATCTAATTGAGGAGTATATAGTAAGCATGGCCATCACAGTAGATAGCAACAGATGGTTTCGGAGAAGTGCTTCATCTATATGCTCTAAACAATAAGGCTCCTGACAAAGGTTGGTGCTCGCCCATGATTTCATCCATATGATTGAGATTTGTCATCTCTATTGGTGTTGTGCTACTGTTTAGATACTGTCATCAAAAAGTGGTATTGTCCTTGAGAAGTGCTTCATCTGTGATGTTTTAAATATTTCCTTTCCTTTTTTCGAGCAAACAGGGATGCTAGCATTTAGTTATCCTCTTGTCTTTGCACAACAGGATTATCCTCCTCCGAAGAAGAATATGGAGTACGTGAAGTGACTAGTTCCGATTATGCCAGGATGAAGAAGCCATGTCTATCTTCTCATCAGAAGGAGCAGTTGAAGGATGGTTACATTACCCCCCACAAGACCAAACTAACTTCAGCTCAGAAGGACTGACAAATCTCCATTTCTTGCTGTGATGCACGAGTACAATGTTGTTCTAGGATTCTTTCCGGTGAGTTCCATTTTTCTAAAAGTGTGCTCTACATGGACCATGTAGGTGCCTGTTTAAACTATAAATTCATAGTACAGTTTGCTTTATACTAATCACTTTTTTGTATTTGTGCGAACAGGGGTGCTCAGCTTGATTTTAATGGGAACTGCACAAAATGTTCATGAATACATCGAATCATTCATTTCCACCACAAGAAAGGAGGTGCCGATAAGTTCAAGGCGTTGCGACATATAAGGGCGAAATCATACAAGCTACGCGCGAATTTGGTTGATTTTGGTGGAACTGCACAAAAGAACAGCTGGTTTATTTAGCACGAGGTGCCATGTCAATGTCCAAACTGATGGCAAACCCTGCCCATTCCACAATCGTAGGTATTTGATATTTTGGAATGGGAAAACCTTGTCAAATTTTGCTCATTGATTTTAGCAAGAAGACATGCGTTTGATATTTTCGAATCGGACACCCTTTGCTGTCAGCAGCGTCGATCCATTTTTTCTTTATTCTTTAGTTGTGCAGTAAATATTGGCTCTGACATGTGAATCGCTGAGATGCATAATCATCAATTGTTTTGAATGTTCTCTATGAGCTACAATAAAAAGACACATCCGTGACATCCGTGGTGGGGTTCTACTTCTATGAAAAAAAATCATGACAGAAAATGGGCTTTTCGTCCCGGGCGGGCCAGAGACACAACTGCATGACATTCGTTGGGCCATCCATGACAGAAAAACCGTGGTAGAAGCGAGGGCGCGGAAAATATCAGGGAGTCACCGGTTATGGTGGGTGGTCGGGGGCCGAGCGATGCCAATTTCTCTCGTACGTACGCGCGTGTGTGCGAGGCATTGGGCTCTAACTGAACCTGAGCGAGGCATTGGGCTCTAACTGAACCCGAGCGATTGCACTACAGGCTATGCGTTACTGAACCCGAGCGATCGATCGACAACTGTTAACTGAACCCGATCGAGCGATTCCTTCACTACTGCTGCTAACTGAAGCCGATTGATGCTGCCTCTGGATGAACAGTGAGTGTTGAGAGGGGGGGGGGTGGATGAATAGTTCCCGCTGGGGGTGGATGAACAAGACCCCATGGTGTTGCCTCCGAATGAATAGGACCCCGATCGATCGAGCCGGTTGGGGCTGGATGAACAGGACCCCGTGGAGGGCAGGATGAACCGGACCACCCCGTGGAGGGTAGGATGAACAGTAGACGGTGGAGGGCAGGATGAACAGTAGCCCGTGGAGGGGTGGTTGAACAGGAGCCCGTGGAGAGGGCTGGTTGAATAGTAGCCGGTGGAGTAGCGCACGGTGGATGCTGGATGAACAGGAGCCCATGGATGAACAGTCGCAGGTGGAGGCTCGAGGAGGTCGACGGTGGATGAACAGTAGCCCGTGGAGGCTGGAGGGGGTCGACGGTGGAGATGAATAGTATCCCGTGGAGTCCCGTTTTGTGGTACGCCACACCCCTCCCGATGAACAGGACCCCCGTTTCGACCGTAGCGCTCCAACACAAGTCCGTTTCCTCCGTTTTGCGGTATGCCACACCCCTCCTGATCAACATGACCCCCATTTCGAACATAGGAGGTCCGTTTCCTCCATTTTGCGGTACGCCAGACCCACATGATTCCCGCAGCAAAATCCGTGTGTGAACATAATAGCCAAAATCTGTGTGTGAACATAATAGCTGACGCTTTCCAATGCAGAACTGTGTCTGATTAATGATCCCCGCCACTTACCTACCAAACCTCGAGCTGCGAGATAGAGTGCCAATCGTGTGCGGGGCGGTTGTCTTGCCAGTTCTTTACATTTTCTTTTTTGAACACCAGATATTTACATCATCTGATGATTTTCTAACTCGCACACAAGTACACAAAAATATAATTTTTCCAACCATATGGTTAGGCGTTGCATGTAGATGTAGTTCAAATTTGAATTATTGTCATTAAATGGTTAGAAAATCACTTAAATGTCTTTAAAAGGTCAAATGACCCCTGAAAATTTCCAAATTTTCACATGACAGTTGTATTAGTGCACGTTAAACGTAGAAAAAAAATTAGAAAGTCGTAAGAGGAAGCTAGCTCCTGTTCGTCATTAAACATGCATTGTTCCTCTCGGAACCACGAACCTTCTAGTGAGTTGCTCCGGTTTGTGAGGGGTGTGTGTCCAAACTTTCGTCAAACATGCTAATTTTTTTACCACATCATCTTGGTGGCATGACATTAAATCAAGCAAGGTTTCATGTTTTTCTGATCATTTTTTAATTTTTTTGGAATTAAAATGTCATGGCACTCCATGCATGTGTTCCCATGCCTTGACACCAATATGTTTAAAAATTCCTTCTAATTTACTGCACATGGAATTAACTCGCACACAAGTACACAAAAATATGATTTTTCAAACCGTTATGGTTAGGCATTGTATGTAGATGTAGTTCAAATTTGAATTACGGTCATTAAATGGCTAGAAAATCACTTAAATGTCTTTAAAAGGTCAAATGACCCCTGAATTTTTCAAAAATTTCACATGACAGTTGTATTAGTGCACGTTAGACGTAGAAAAAAATTGAAGGCCATAAGAGGAAGCTATCTCCCGTTCATCATCAAACATGCATTGTTCCCTCTTGAAACCACGAGCCTTCTAGTGAGTTGCTCTAGTTTGTGAGGGGAGTGTGTCCAAACTTTCGTCAAACAAGCCAATTATTTACCACATCATCTTGGTGGAATGACATTAAATCAACCAAGGTTTCATGTTTTCTGATCATTTTTTTTAATTTTTTGGAATTAAAATGCCATGTCACTCCTGAAGGAAATATGCCCTAGAGGCAATAATAAAGTTATTATTTATTTCCTTATATCATGATAAATTTTTATTATTCATGCTAGAATTGTATTAGCCGGAAACATAATACATGTGTGAATACATAGACAAACAGATTGTCACTAGTATGCCTCTACTTGACTAGCTCGTTGATCAAAGATGGTTATGTTTCCTAACCATAAGACATGAGTTGTCATTTGATTAACGGGGTCACATCATTAGGAGAATGCTATGATTGACATGACCCATTCCGTTAGATTAGCACCCGATCGTTTAGTATGTTGCTATTGCTTTCTTCTTGACTTATACATGTTCCTATGACTATGAGATTATGCAACTCCCGTTTACCGGAGGAACAATTTATGTGCTACCAAACGTCACAACATAACTGGGTGATTATAAAGGTGCTCTACAGGTGTCTCCAAAGGTACTTGTTGGGTTGGCGTATTTCGAGATTAGGATTTGTCACTCTGATTATCGGAGAGGTATCTCCGCGCCCTCTCGGTAATGCACATCACTTAAGCCTTGCAAGCATTGCAACTAATGAGTTAGTTGCGGGATGATGTATTACGGAACGAGTAAAGAGACTTGCCGGTAACGAGATTGAACTAGGTATTGAGATACCGACGATCGAATCTCGGGCTAGTAACATACCGATGACAAAGGGAACAACGTATGTTGTTATGCGGTATGACTGATAAATATCTTCGTAGAATATGTGGGAGCCAACATGAGCATCCAGGTTCCGCTATTGGTTATTCACCGGAGACGTGTCTCGGTCATGTCTACATAGTTCTTGAACCCGTAGGGTCCGCCCGCTTAACGTTACGATGGCAGTTATATTATGAGTTTATATGTTTTGATGTACCTAAGGTTGTTCGGAGTCCCGGATGTGATCAAGGACATGACGAGGAGTCTCAAAATGGTCGAGACATGAAGATTGATATATTGGAAGCCTATGTTTGGATGTCGGAAGTGTTCCAGGTGAAATCGGGATTTTACCGGAGTACCGGGAGGTTACTGGAACCCCCCCCGGGGATTAATGGGCCTACATGGGCCTTAGTGGAAATAGAGGACAGCAGGGGAAGTGTGGGGCGCGCCCCCAAGTCTCAAACCGAATTGGTTTAGGGCAAGGGGGGCCGGCCCCCTCTTTCCTTCTCCCCCTCTCTCTTTCCTTCTCCCGAATACTATTCCAAGTAGGAACAGGGGGGGAGTACTACTCCCGGTGGGAGTAGGACTCCTCCTGGCGCGCCCTCTCCCTGGCCGGCCGCACCCCCCTTGCTCCTTTATATATGGGGGCAGGGGGCACCCCATAGAGACAACAATTGATCAAGTTGATCTTTTAGCCGTGTGCAGTGCCCCCCTCCACCATAGTCCACCTCGATAATACTGAAGCGGTGCTTAAGCGAAACCCTACGTCGGTAGAACATCAACATCGTCACCACGCCGTCGTGCTGACGAAACTCTCCCTCAACACTCGGCTGGATCGGAGTTCGAGGGACGTCATCGGGCTGAACGTGTGCTGAACTCGGAGGTGTCGTGCATTCGGTACTTGATCGGTCGGATCATGAAGATGTACGACTACATCAACCGCGTTGTGCTAACGCTTCCGCTTTCGGTCTACGAGGGTACATAGACAATACTCTTCCCTCTCGTTGATGTGCATCACCATGATCTTGCGTGTGCGTATGAATTTTTTTGAAATTACTACATTCCCTAACAGTGGCATCCGAGCCAGGTTTTATGCGTAGATGTCATATGCATGAGTAGAACACAAGTGAGTTGTGGGCGATATAAGTCATACTGCTTACCAGCATGTCATACTTTGGTTCGGCAGTATTGTTGGATGAAGCGGCCCGGACCGACATTACGCGTACGCTTACGCGAGACTGGTTCTACCGACGTGCTTTGCACACAGGTGGCTGGCGGGTGTCAGTTTCTCCAACTTTAGTTGAACCAAGTGTGGCTACGCCCAGTCCTTGCGAAGGTTAAAACAGCACCGACTTGACAAACTATCGTTGTGGTTTTGATGCGTAGGTAAGAACGGTTCTTGCTAAGCCCATAGCAGCCACGTAAAACTTGCAACAACAAAGTAGATGACGTCTAACTTGTTTTTGCAGGGCATGTTGTGATGTGATATGGTCAAGACATGATGCTAAATTTTATTGTATGAGATGATCATGTTTTATAACCGAGTTATCGGCAACTGGCAGGAGCCATATGGTTGTCGCTTTATTGTATGCAATGCAATCACCCTGTAATGCTTTACTTTATCACTAAGCGGTAGCGATAGTCGTAGAAGCATAAGATTGGCGAGACGACAACGATGCTACGATGAAGATCAAGGTGTCGCGCCGGTGACGATGGTGATCATGACGGTGCTTTGGAAATGGAGATCACAAGCACAAGATGATGATGGCCATATCATATCACTTATATTGATTGCATGTGATGTTTATATTTTATGCATCTTATCTTGCTTTGATTGATGGTAGCATTATAAGATGATCTCTCACTAAAGTTCAAGATAAAGAGTGTTCTCCCTGAGTATGCACCGTTGCCAAAGTTCGTCATGCCCAGACACCACATGATGATCGGGTGTGATAAGCTCTACGTCCATCTACAACGGGTGCAAGCCAGTTTTGCACACGAAGAATACTCAGGTTAAACTTGATGAGCCTAGCATATGCAGATATGGCCTCGGAACACTGAGACCGAAAGGTCGAGCATGAATCATATAGTAGATATGATCAACATAGTGATGTTCACCATTGAAAACTACTCCATTTCACGTGATGATTGGTTATGGTTTAGTTGATTTGGATCACATGATCACTTAGAAGATTGGAGGGATGTATTTCTAAGTGGGAGTTCTTAAGTAATATGATTAATTGAACTTAAATTTATCATGAACTTAGTACCTGATAGTATCTTGCTTGTCTATGTTTAATTGTAGATAGATGGCCCGTGCTGTTGTTCCGTTGAATTTTAATGCGTTCCTTGAGAAAGCAAAGTTGAAAGATGATGGTAGCAATTACACGGACTGGGTCTGTAACTTGAGGATTATCCTCATTGCTGCATAGAAAAATTACATCCTGGAAGCACCGCCAGGTGTACCACCTGCACCAGCAACTGCAGACATTGTGAATGTCTGGCAGTCACATGTTGATGACTACTCGATAGTTCAATGTGTCATGCTTTACGACTTTGAACTGGGACTTCAACGATGTTTTGAACGTCACGGAGCATATGAGATGTTCCAGGAGTTGAAGTTAATATTTCAAAAGAATGCCCGAATTGAGAGATATGAAGTCTCCAATAAGTTCTATAGCTGCAAGATGGAGGAGAATAGTTCTGTCAGTGAGCATATACTCAAGATGTCTGGGTACTGCAATCACTTGATTCAACTAGGAGTTAATCTTTTGAATGATAGCGTCATTGACAGAATTCTCCAATCACTTCCACCAAGCTACAAGAGCTTCGTTATGAACTATAATATGCAAGGGATGGATAAGACAATTCCCGAGCTCTTCGCAATGCTAAAGGCAGCGGAGGTAGAAATCAAGAAGGAGCATCAAGTGTTGATGGTCAATAAGACCACCCGTTTCAAGAAGGGCAAAGGCAAGAAGAAGGGGAACTTCAGGAAGAACAGCAAGCAAGTTGCTGCTCAGGAGAAGAAACCCAAGTCTACACCTAAGCCTGAAACTGAGTGCTTCTACTACAAGCAGACTGGTCACTGGAAGCAGAACTGCCCCAAGTATTTGGCGGATAAGAAGGATGGCAAGGTGAACAAAGGTATATGTGATATACGTGTTATTGATGTGTACCTTACTAAAGCTCACAGTAGCACCTAGGTATTTGATACTGGTTCTGTTGCTAATATTTGCAACTCGAAACAAGGACTACGGATTAAGCGAACACTAGCAAAGGTAGAGGTGACCATGCGCCTGGAAAATTGTTCCAAAGTCGATGTGATCGCGGTCGGCACACTACCTCTACATCTACCTTCGGGATTAGTATTAGACCTAAATAATTGTTATTTGGTGCCAGCGTTAAGCATGACCATTATATCTGGATCTTGTTTGATGCGAGACGGTGATTCATTTAAATTAGAGAATAATGGTTGTTCTATTTATATGAGTAAAATCTTTTATGGTCATGCACCCTTGAAGAGTGGTCAATTTTTGATGAATCTCGAAAGTAGTGATACACATATTCATAATGTTGAAACCAAAATATGCAGAGTTGATAATGATAGTGCAACTTATTTGTGGCACTGCCGTTTAGGTCATATCGGTATAAAGCGCATGAAGAAACTCCATACTGATGGACTTTTGGAACCACTTGATTATGAATCACTTGGTACTTGCGAACTGTGCCTCATGGGAAAGATGACTAAAACGCCGTTCTCCGGAACTATGGAGAGAGCAACATATTTGTTGGAAATCATACATACAGATGTATGTGGTCTGATGAATGTTGAGGCTCGTGGCAGATATCGTTATTTTCTCACCTTCACAGATGATTTAAGCAGATATGGGTATATCTACTTAATGAAGCATAAGTCTGAAACATTTGAAAGGTTCAAAGAATTTCAGAGTGAAGTTGAAAATCATCGTAACAAGAAAATAAAGTTTCTATGATCTGATCGTGGAGGAGAATATTTGAGTTACGAGTTTGGTCTACATTTGAAACAATGCGGAATAGTTTCGCAACTCACGCCACCCGGAACACCACAACGTAATGGTGTGTCCGAACATCGTAATCATACTTTACTAGATATGGTGCGATCTATGATGTCTCTTACAGATTCACCGCTATCATTTTGGGGATATGCTTTAGAGACGGCCGCATTCACGTTAAATAGGGCACCATCGAAATCTGTTGAGATGATGCCTTATGAACCGTGGTTTAGCAAGAAACCAAAGTTGTCGTTTCTGATAGTTTGGGGTTGCGATGCTTATGTGAAAAAACTTCAACCTGATAAGCTCAAACCCAAATCGGAGAAATGTGTCTTCATAGGATACCCAAAGGAGACTATTGGGTACACCTTCTATCACAGATCCGAAGGCAAGACATTCATTGCTAAGAATGAATCCTTTCTAGAGAAGGAGTTTCTCTCGAAAGAAGTGAGTGGGAGGAAAGTGGAACTTGATGAGGTAACTATACCTCCTCCTCTATTGGAAAGTAGTTCATCACAGAAACCGGTTTCTGTGACGCCTACACCAATTAGTGAGGAAGTTAATGATGATGATCATGGAACTTCAGATCAAGTTACTGCTGAACCTCGTAGATCAACCAGAGTAAGATCCGCACCAGAGTTGTACGATAATCCTGTTCTGGAAGTCATGCTACTAAATCATGATGAACCTACGAACTACGAAGAAGCGATGGTGAGCCCAGATTCCACAAAATGGCTTGAGGCCATGAAATCTGAGATAGGATCCATGTATGAGAACAAAGTTTGGACTTTGGTTGACTTGCCCGATGATCGGCAAGCAATTGAGAATAAATGGATCTTCAAGAAGAAGACTGACACTGACGGTAATGTTACTGTCTACAGAGCTCGACTTGTTGCGAAAGGTTTTCGACAAGTTCAAGGGATTGACTACGATGAGACTTTCTCACCCGTAGCGATGCTTTAGTCTGTCCGAATCATGTTAGCAATTGCCGCATTTTATGATTATGAAATTTGACAAATGGATGTCAAAACTGCATTCCTGAATGGATTTCTGGAAGAAGAATTGTATATGATGCAACTAGAAGGTTTTGTCGATCCAAAGGGAGCTAACAAAGTGTGCAAGCTCCAGCGATCCATTTATGGACTAGTCCAAGCCTCTCGGAGTTGGAATAAACGCTTTGATAGTGTGATCAAAGTATTTGGTTTTATACAGACTTTTGGAGAAGCCTGTATTTACAAGAAAGTGAGTGGGAGCTCTGTAGCATTTCTGATATTATATGTGGATGAATTATTGCTGATTGGAAATGATATAGAATTTCTGGATAGCATAAAGGGATACTTGAATAAGAGTTTTTCAATGGAAGACCTCGGTGAAGCTTCTTACATATTGGGCTTCAAGATCTATAGAGATAGATCAAGACGCTTAATTGGACTTTCACAAAGCACATACCTTGACAAAGTTTTGAAGAAGTTCAAAATGGATCAAGCAAAGAAAGGGTTCTTGCCTATGTTACAAGGTGTGAAGTTGAGTAAGACTCAATGCCCGACCACTGTAGAAGATAGAGAGAAAATGAAAGATGTTCCCTATGCTTCAGCCATAGGCTCTATCATGTATGCAATGTTGTGTACCAGACCTGATGTGTGCCTTGCTATAAGTCTAGCAGGGAGGTACCAAAGAAATCCAGGAGTGGATCACCGGACAGCGGTCAAGAACATCCTGAAATACCTGAAAAGGACTATGGATATGTTTCTCGTATATGGAGGTGACAAAGAGCTCATCGTAAACGGTTACGTTGATGCAAGCTTTGACACTGATCCGGACGATTCAAAATCGCAAACCGGATACGTGTTTACATTGAACGGTGGAGCTGTCAGTTGGTGCAGTTCTAAACAAAGCGTTGTGGCGGGATCTACATGTGAAGCGGAGTACATACCTGCTTCAGAAGCAGCAAATGAAGGAGTCTGGATGAAGGAGTTCATATCTGATCTAGGTGTCATACCTAGTGCATCGGGTCCAATGAAAATCTTTTGTGACAATACTGGTGCAATTGCCTTGGCGAAGGAATCCAGATTTCACAAGAGAACCAAGCACATCAAGAGACGCTTCAATTCCATCCGGGATTTAGACTAGGTGGGAGACATAGAAATTTGCAAGATACATACGGATCTGAATGTTGCAGACCCGTTGACTAAGCCTCTTCCACGAGAAAAACATGATCAACACCAAGGCTCCATGGGTGTTAGAATCATTACTGTGTAATCTTGATTATTGAATCTAGTGCAAGTGGGAGACTAAAGGAAATATGCCCTAGAGGCAATAATAAAGTTATTATTTATTTCCTTATATCATGATAAATGTTTATTATTCATGCTAGAATTGTATTAACCGGAAACATTATACATGTGTGAATACATAGACAAACATATTGTCACTAGTGTGCTTCTACTTGAATAGCTCGTTGATCAAAGATGGTTATGTTTCCTAACCATAAGACATGAGTTGTCATTTGATTAACGGGGTCACATCATTAGGAGAATGATGTGATTGACATGACCCATTCCGTTAGCTTAGCACCCGATCATTTAGTATGTTGCTATTGCTTTCTTCATGACTTATACATGTTCCTATGACTATGAGATTATGCAACTCCCGTTTACCGGAGGAACACTTTGTGTGCTACCAAACATCACAACGTAACTGGGTGATTATAAAGGTGCTCTACAGGTGTCTCCAAAGGTACTTGTTGGGTTGGCGTATTTCGAGATTAGGATTTGTCACTCCGATTATCGGAGAGGTATCTCTGGGCCCTCTCGGTAATGCACATCACTTAAGCCTTGCAAGCATTGCAACTAATGAGTTAGTTGCGGGATGATGTATTATGGAACGAGTAAAGAGACTTGCTGGTAACGAGATTGAACTAGGTATTGAGATACCGACGATCGAATCTCGGGCAAGTAACATACCGATGACAAAGGGAACGACGTATGTTGTTATGCGGTTTGATCGATAAAGATCTTCATAGAACATGTGGGAGACAATATGAGCATCCAGGTTCCGCTATTGGTTATTGACCGGAGACGTGTCTCGGTTATGTCTACATAGTTCTCGAACCCGTAGGGTCCGCACGCTTAACGTTACGATGACAGTTATATTATGAGTTTTTATGTTTTGATGTACCGAAGGTTGTTTGGAGTCCTGGATGTGATCAAGGACATGACGAGGAGTCTCGAAATGGTCGAGACATGAAGATTGGTATATTGGAAGCCTATGTTTGGATGTCGGAAGTGTTCCGGGTGAAATCGGGATTTTACCGGAGTACCGGGAGGTTACCGGAACCCCCCCCCCCCGGGGGGCTTAATGGGCCTACATGGGCCTTAGTGGAAATAGAGGATATCAAGGGAAGTGTGGGGCGCGCCCCCAAGGCCCAAACCGAATTGGTTTAGGGCAAGGGGGGCCGGCCCCCTCTTTCCTTCTCCCCTCTCTCTTTCCTTCTCCCGAATCCTATTCCAACTAGGAAAGGGGGGAGTCCTACTCCCGGTGGGAGTAGGACTCCTCCTGGCGCGCGCTCTCCCTAGCCGGACGCACCCCCCTTGCTCCTTTATATATGGGGGCAGGGGGCACCCCATAGAGACAACAATTGATCAAGTTGATCTTATAGCCGTGTGCAGTGCCCCCCTCCACCATAGTCCACCTTGATAATACTATAGCGGTGCTTAAGCGAAGCCCTGCATCGGTAGAACATCAACATCGTCACCACACTGTCATGATGACAAAACTCTCCCTCAACACTCAGCTGGATCGGAGTTCAAGGGACATCATCGGGCTGACCGTGTGCTGAACTCGGAGGTGTCGTGCGTTCGGTACTTGATCGGTCGGATCGTGAAGACGTACGACTACATCAACCATGTTGTGCTAATGCTTCCGCTTTCGGTCTACGAGGGTACGTAGACAACACTCTCCCCTCTCGTTGCTGTGCATCACCATGATCTTGCGTGTGCGTAGGAATTTTTTTGAAGTTAGTACGTTCCCCAACAACTCCATGCATACGTATGCATGTTTCCATGTCGTGAGTCCAATATGTTAGAAAATTCCTTCTAATTTACTGCACATGGAATTAACTACCACACAAGTACAGAGATATGATTTTTCAAATGGTTTTGGTTAGACGTTGCATGTAGATGTAGTTCAAATTTGAATTACGGTCATTAAATGGCTAGAAAATCACTTAAATGTCTTTAAAAGGTCAAATGACCCCTAGAATTTTCAAAAATTTCACATTCCAGTTGTAGTAGTGCATGTTAGACATAGAAAAAAATTGAAGGCCGTAAGAGAAAGCTATCTCCCGTTCGTCATCAAACGTGCATTGTTCTCTCTCGGAACCACAAGCCTTCTAATGAGTTGCTCCAGTTTGTGAGGGGTTTGTGTCCAAACTTTCAACAAACATGCCAATTTTTTTACCACATCATCTTGGTGGCATGACATTACATCAGCCAAGGTTTCATGTTTTTCTAATCATTTTTTTAATTTTTTGGAGTTAAAATGCCATGTCACTCCATGCTTAATTGTGTCATAGCCGTTAGACCAATATGTTTGAAAATTCCTTCCAATTTACTGCACATGGAATTAAATCGCACACAAGTACACAAAATATGAGTTTTCAAACCGTTATGGTTAGCTGTTGCATGTACATGTAGTTCAAATTTCAATTACGGTCATTAAATGGCTAAAAATCACTTAAATGTCTTAAAAGGTCAAATGACCCCTGAAATTTTCCAAAATTTGACATGACAGTTGTATTAGTACTACAAAATTTCTCGTACATTTAAAACACTATCCGTTGCCACCGTACTCCAAATTCGTCTTTCACAGCTAATAAAAAATATCCACAACATCACACACAGTTGTTTTCTAGGAACCCTTTGCGATGAAAATATCTTGGTCTATTTAAGTCTCCCTCCTTAAGCTTCGCTGGCTCGTCTGCTCCAGTGCCGGCAACCCCCGAATCCACGAATCCTGACGCCCATTCTCGCACCCCCTTCTTGCAAAGATGACATCATGGAAACGCTTCGTGAAGGCCCGTACGATGGCCGCGTCCCCCCGAGCACCGCCGCCTGCGCCGAGAGCGCCGCCGCCTACGCCGGGAGTGCCGCCGCATCCGCATTGAGCGCGGACACTTCTGCTGAGAGGGCATTTGCGGCAGCCGACAGGGCAGCTGCAGCAGCCGAGACGGCTGCAGCTGCTGCTGTGACAGCGGCTGCGAACGCCGAGAGTGCTCGAGCTGCCGTCCGTGCCGCCGATGTCGCCCTGGCCCATGTCGAGGCCAACCACGCCAAGATAGAGGATGCACAAGCCAAGATATTCTAGGCCACCTCGGACTCCAGCATGCAACCCACATCCAAAAAGGTGGCGGTGGTCATGGAGCACCCGCTTCCTCGTGAGGTCGTGGAGTAGGAGCTGGAGATGCAGGAGGCGGCGGAGATCGAGGAGCGCCGGGAGGAGCAGTTGCACGTGGCTGAGGTCGAGGTAGAGAAGAGTCTGTCCGTCAAGGAATCGGCGGTGGAGTACCAACACGAGCTCTGGCGCAACCACTACTACGACTACTACAACCTTAAGGGCGGCGTCGAGGACGATGACGAGGACGCGGTCGACTTCAGCAGGGGGGACGCGGAGTCCACCAACGACGACATGTCGCCAGGACAAGTCATCGACGTCCTCCGAAGGAAAGGGAGGGAGGACTTCATTCAGTGACTCCGTGATCGCTATTGCATCGGCAACCGAAGTCGAACATACATACGGCGATCTTCATGCATGAAGGGACGGGAGGAAAGAAAGGGCGGTAGATGATAATGTCATCTCACACCGGCGATGCATAGGCCGGTGCGGCGGCTGATTTGTTAAAATTATGCGTACTTAGGCTTTGTTTTTAATGCTGGTCTTTTGTTAGAGCAATGTTTAGGTCAATTGGCTCTGTTTAATTACTAAAATTGCTCGATTCAGTAAGTGTGGTATGTCTGCTGTACGCTCTTTTGCGTGCCCAAATTAGCAAGCGATGTTAAATTATGCAATGACGTACCCGGGGAAATTTCCACCCAAAATTTGAATTATCAAACTCATCCCATACGCGTAAAATAGAAGATTCATTTGCGATGCAAACAATCGTTCAAAGTGAAAGGTCCGGCAGCACCGCGCGCAAAGTTTCCCTCCACATTTCCAAAATTTTGGCCTATCACCAAAATATCTACCCCACCCCACCCCCTTTTCTTGCCGACCACAAGTTACATTTCCCCTGTTTCCTCCGTCCTTCCTTCCTAAGCTATAGCCGCTTCCTCGCTCTCGCCGTCTCGCATCCTACTGTCAGGGTCGCCATGGTCTTCTTCAAAGACCTCTCCAGCGGTTCCTCCTCCGGTGACGACTCCTTCACCACCCGGGTATGCCTCTCTTCTCTCTCTCGGGCTATGACTTGGAATGAATGATTTTTACCCGACGGTCGATTTGAGTCATTTCTTCCTCTTGTAGCTCCCTAGGACCATCAGTGGCAATGAATGGAGCAGGGTGGCTGAAGATCTATCTGCTCATTGTCACCATCAATCTCCATGCACGAAGCTAGTTGCGTTTGATTCTGTGGACAGTGGGAGGAAGTTTCTGGCATGTGCAGAGAAGGTTAGACCCTCTTTTGTTGCTACAAATCATTTGTTAGATGTGATTCAGACACTGTCACGATCCCAACCCGTTCATACCACACCTTCAACCAAATGCATCCTAAGATAGTGTCATAGTTTGTATCTAGTATCTTAACTTGTTGCCATCTCATCAGCGGTGCCATTAGAAAATTATTTGGCACCGCTTCAGTAGTTTGTGCAACCAACTTTGGTCCACACATCCGAGCAGCCAAGCAGTAAAATACTAAATCTTTATGGCACTAAGGAACTGGGCATCGGAGCAACTACGTGCTCTGGAGTCCGGGTCCCTATTTTATTTCCGCTACATCGGCTCGCCAGTGCAGGGCACCGGTTCGAGATGTAGCAACAATTGTCTTTACCCCAGTTTTGGCATACATAGTCGACGGCATTAATGCTATTAGTTCTATGTTACTAAAATTGTGCATGCACACACCTATTAGTATCATTTTGCTTTCATCCAAACACTGTAGCTATGCTGTTGCAGTTATATTTACCTTCCTCATAAAATGTTCAATTTGTTATTTATTGCACATGAGTAAGAACTTGTAGCGTCGTTGTAGTTAATTATAGCTTCTGATGTCTAGAATTTGGTTGTTGTCTCAGTACCAATTATTTCATTTGCACATTGATCTTTTTGAGAAGATATTTCATAATTAACATATTTCTTCACTTTTTCAAAATAAGCATTAGTGATTTTGCATGTTGATATAAACCCATTTCCCCTACAATTGTTACTGATCTAGTTTTAAATATTATAGGATGAACGGAAGTGTTCTTACTTGGAGTGGGTTGATCAAGAGTGGCCACAGTCTTTGAAGATGTGCCTAGCGAAGCTTAGGAGCATGTATGAGTAAGAGAACAGACGTTGTCAATGTTGAAGAATATTTGACGATGGAGGATAAAAAGTTGAAGGTGGAGAATGAGCTCAGATTTTTTAAATCAGACTTTGCTAAGACGGTGTTGGCGTAGGATGAGGCACTTTCCTAGTTAGCCCATGCAAAACAGGTTCTTACTGAACTGAAAGCAGAGGTGGATAAGAAGAGCCTGGATGATCTCGATTAGGGAAATGAATAAATTGTTCTTATGAAGTTGAACTAGCTATATGTTGTACCCTGTTGTTTTCATCTAGCTACCGTACAGTGATGTTATAATATATTTATGTGCCTGATATGAAATTGGCAAACAATTGTTTGATATGAAATGTGAAATTATGTAATACTGGAATTATTAATTGTAAACTAATAAACCTGCTAAATGTGTCATGGACCTTTGCAAATGGTTCTAGTAGTAAGAGCGCTTGCGATGGATAGCCCAATGCCACACAGTTTTCTTCATCAAATCGTGTGTGATATAGTTGATAAAAGCAAACAGTTAACCAAGGCATACCGTGTGTGATAGTTACACCTTTCACACACGAGCCTACAAATAAAATTGTGTGGGATGTATGTACAAACGTAAACGTTTTCCCTGGATTGACTGTGTGGGATGTACATCAGAACGGAAACATATTCCTTGGATTGACTGTGTGTGATATACATACGGACGAAAATGTTTTTCTGGGATTCACAATGTGGGATGTACATACCTACGGAAATGATTTTCTCGGATTACAGTGTGGGATGTACATACCTACAAAAATGATTGGGTTACGATG
The DNA here is from genome assembly GCF_002162155.2 of Triticum dicoccoides. Classification (NCBI taxonomy): domain Eukaryota; kingdom Viridiplantae; phylum Streptophyta; class Magnoliopsida; order Poales; family Poaceae; genus Triticum; species Triticum dicoccoides. The sequence continues at coordinate 594,580,199 of NC_041388.1, read as the reverse complement.
TCTCGCCTGATCGCACACGGCCCCAGCATGTGTCCCAAGAGGGCCTATCCCGACGATTTCTGGGTGGTGTGGGAAGGACCCCCCTATGGCCCACACTCACTTAGCGATGGTTCCAAATGCCATCGCGGAAAGGGGTTAAAAACCGTTTGTTTAGGACCGATGCGCACAAGTGTTGAGAGCACTTGATATATGTCTTTCAAATGAATACTCGTGGTGACAACGGTGTATCATATTGATTCACTTGATGTATGTTTTGGAACGGATTCCCGAGGTGACAATGGGGTAATCTACGCATAGGGGTTGATGCATGTTCTTGTCTTTGTTTCTCCGGTAGAAATCTTGGGGCACTCTTTGAGGTTCTTTGTGAATTGAGTATTATGAATCTGAAATTATTTGGTGTTATTTTAGTACGAACTCTTGGATAGATCGATCGGAAAGAATAGCTTAGAGGTGGTTTCGTACCCTACAAACGATTTCTTCTTATGTTCTCCGCTTGATAGGAACTTTGGAGTGATTCTTCATCGCACTTTGAGGGATGGTTATATGATCCAATTATATTAGCATTGTTGAGAGATTGCACTAGCGAAAGTACGGACCCTAGGCCTCATTTTCAAGCATTGCAATACCATTTTTGCTTTGTTTTATCAATTGCTACCTTGATGTTTTTATTTATTCAAATTATAAAAATATATTCCTACCATCAATATTACACTTTTATCACCATCTCTTCACCGAACTAGTGCACCTATACAATTTTCCATTGTATTGGGTGCGTTGGGGACACAAGAGATTTCTTGTATTTGGTTGCAGGGTTGTTTGAGAGAGACCATCTTCATCTTACACCTCCCACGGATTGATAAACCTTAGGTCATCCACTTGAGGGAAAATTGCCACTTTCCTACAAAACTCTGCGCTTGGAGGCCCAACATGAGTCTACAGCAATAAAGTTGCATAGTAGACATCAAGCTCTTTCCTGGCGCCATTGCCAGGGAGGTGAGTGCATGAAGGTATATCTTAAGATCTTGCAATTGAATCTTTTAGTTTCTTGTTTTATCACTACTTTGGTTAAAAAAGAAAACTACAAAAAATGGAATTGAGGTTGCATCATATTATTGATCATATTTATAATATCTTTCTTGAAAATGATGGATAAGAAAATTGTGCTTAATTCTTAGAAGAAGAAGTCAATAAAATGTTTGGCACAAAATATTTGAATGAGGAGCATGATTGCAATGTTGTTAGTATGAATTCTTTGAATATCCAAAATGCTAATGATTATTGCACTAGTCATGAGAAAAATGTTTCTTATAAGCATGCCAATTTTTGTGGAGTGCATAAAGTTTGTGAAGACATGCCTTATAGGGAAGATAGCTTTTGTAAGAAGCATAAACATGATAGAACCAATTCTTTGCTCTAAGTGATAGATGAATCTGCTACAAAATTATGTTGTCTTTGTCCTATTACTTGTGATCTTTGCAATAAAGTTGGTCACCTTAATTTCCAATGCATGCGTTTTCATGATCGAATCATGTCAAAATATTGCAATAACTTGATAACCGTTGAACTTTATAATGAGATTTGTCTATTTTTTGGTAGTGAAGAATTGACACATAAAAATAGTTGGTTTGAAGTATTCATTCTCAAGGATGACATTGAAACTAAACTAAAGAATATCTATATGTTTTGCATGGTAAATTGCAATGAGAATGCTTATATTGCCAACTATAGAAAGGTGGGAAAACCAATATAATATAAAAGGGATACTAATGAAAGGGTAAAGATTTTAACTTTCCCTCCTATTGTCTCTCATGATGAAATAGGTGACGAGGAGGAGCTCCCTATTCAACCAATCTAATCAATAAGAAGCTTGAAAAAAATAATTAAACCCACACGTGATGTGGTGAAGACGAAGAAAAGAAGAAAGAATAGAGGTAAAAAGGTATCTCTCCCAAATGGTGTTCCTCCTACTATTTTTGTGCCTCATAAAAATGAATCGAAAACAATTGTGGAGGATGATGCACTTGATGATGATATTGCTTCTATGTCTTATGGCACAATGTCTGAGAGCACTGTTGATGATGATTTTGGTATGCCCATTGCTTGTTGTGATGATTATGATTGGGAAGATAATGATACTTCTTATAATCTCGGAAATCCTTTTGGCACCAACTTGGGAAATTATGATGGTAGCAATTACTATACCATTGGTGCTATTCATACTATTAATGATGAGAATGATTATGATTATGATATGCCAAGCCACAAGATTGGGGATGCTATGTTTGATGAGAATGACATGTTTGAGAATTTATTTGCTGCAATTAATGTTTGTCCCAAGCTTGGGGGTGTTATGCTCAATGGAGATGATATTTTTAGTCCCCTTACTTTGAATGATCATATTTGCTATGATGATTGCATGCCTCCTACTTATGATGATTATTGTGATGGTACTTATGTTATAAAAAGTAGTGATAATTATTGTCATAATTTTGAATATCCTTTTACGGAATATTACTCTCTTAACGTGGGAATAATTTTTAGTATTCAAGTTTCATATGATACTCCCACTATTGTGAATGAGAATAAAATTGTTTATATGGAGAGTAATAAATTTTCTATGCTTTTGGATCATGAAAAGAATGCTTTATGTGATGGTTATATTGATGAATCCATTCATGATGCTACTGAAAATTATTATGAGAGAGGAACTTATGATTCATGATGCTCTCTTTGTGTTTCAATTCTTATCTTTTATGCGAGCATCATTGAAATCATCATGCCTAGCTAAAAGGCATTAAAGAACAGCGCTTGTTGGGAGACAATCCAACATTAACCCCTACTATTTTTTGTATTCACATGATTAGGCTACTATAATAATCATGTTTTATTGCTTTTGTTTCAATAAAGTGCCAAGTAAGACCTTTGGGACGGTCTATGGTGATAGTTGATTTGATCTTGCTGAAAAACAGAAAGTTTTGCGCTCAGGAAAATAATTCTCATTTTTAACAGAAGCGTGATTAAATACTGATTCTTTTTAAAGAATATAAATAGACAAATTTCCTAGGTTGTCCTAATTTTTCAGAATTTTTGGAGTAGCATAAGTATGGTTGTAGTATAGATTACTACAGACTGTTCTGTTTTTGATGGATTCTGTTTTCAGTGCATAGTTTGCTTGTTTTATAGTTTCTATGGCTCATATTGCTCAATATAAATGTAGAAATGATATGCTACGGTAGGCATTGTGTGGAAACAATTATGAATCTTGTCTTTTACAGTACCAAAGTGAAATGGTTTGCTCTTTATCATATTAACCAATCTCACGAAGTTCCGTTAAGTTTTGTGTGATTGAATTTTCAAGTTTTGGGTGAGATGTTGATATGAGGAGAATAAGGAGTGACAAGAATCTAAGCTTGGGGATGACCAAGGCACCCCAATTTAATATCGAAGGAGGATCCAAGCAACCAAGCTTGGGGATGCCCCGGAAGGCATCCCCTCTTTCGTCTCCAACATTATCGATAACCTCACTTGGAGCTACAATTTTATTCGTCACATGATATGTGTTTTGCTTGGACCATAATTTTATTTTGGTAGAATTTTCTTGCTATTATTTATAATAATGTTTTCAATCTTTTATTTCAATAAAAATTTCAAGTATAGTCTTTGCCATGCTTATTTTGCAAGTCTACATGTTGCTGTTTCAAAACAGAAAGTTTATCGATGTTGCAAAATTCCTCTAGAAAAGTCGGAGTGTGATAAAATGTTGAAACTTTTTGCACAATAAGCTCTGATAAATTTTCTACAGTGTGGTAAAATTTCATAATTTTTGGAGTTAAAGAAGTATTGATACTCTTGCATTCTTTACTGACTGTACTGTTTTGGCAAATTGCTATTATGTTTGCATTGTTTGCATATGTTTGCTTGATTAATGATTCTATCTGAGGATAGGAGTATTAAATATGCATAGGAAATTAGTATGCAATGTTGAATAATAATTTTTGTGATTTTCTACAGTATAGAATGATAAGGTTTTTGCATTGGTTTATACTAACTTATCTCACGAGTTCTTGTTGAGTTTTGCGTGGATGAAGTTTTTAAGATTTAGGGAAACCGTGATATAAAAGGAATTAAGGAGACAAAAAAGATCACGCTTGGGGATTCCCAAGGCCCCAAGATGATATTTCAAGAAGCTTCAAGCATCTAAGCTTGGGGATGCCCCAGTAGGCATCCCACCTTTCTTCTTCAACAATTATCGGTTAGTATCGGTTGAGCCTAAGTTTTTGCTTCTTCACATGATGTGTGCTATTCTTGGAATGTCATTTTGTCTTGTTTTGCTTGCTGTTTTAATAAAATACTTAGATCTGAAAGTTTTAAATAAGAGTGAGTCCTCAAATAGCTACCCATTTACATAACTACTCGCTTGATCTTCACTTATATCTTTTTGGGGTAGCTTGACATTTACTCTTGTACTTCACTTAGATCCTATGAGTAAATTGTTGAATGAATTGAATATCATCAAGTTGAAATTATATCATGCTGAGTGGTAGCTTCACATTGGGTTTAGAAAGTGAAATCTTTTGAAGCTTGACAATCACAATATTGGTCATACAAGAAATTCATGAATAATTAGTATAAGGAAGAGAGCTTTCACATGCAAATACACTATCTTGGAAATCTTTTGTGATTGTGGGCCCCCATCAAGATATTATATGCCAAAATTGTTGATGTTGGACAAGGAATACAACGTAATGGTTTATGTTTGTGCATATTCACATACAAGTTATATTGTCATAGATCCTTCAACATGTGGTGCTTGCCCCCCATCCTTGCTAGCCAAAAAATTCTGCACCAAGTAGAGATACTTCTTGTGCATCCAAAAACCCTTAAACCCAAATCGTATTATCAAGAGTCCACCATACCATCCTAAGGATTGAGCAAGGTCCTTCAAGTAAGTTGTCATCGGTGCAATAAGGCAATAAAAATTGCTTCTAAAAGTGTTAGATTCATTTAGTGTAAGAGAAAATTGAGTGTTGTACAAACTTTTGATGGCAAAGAATAAAAGCAAAAAAATGCATAATAAAGGTTGCTATCATAAGGGGAAATATAACGTGACGTTCTTTTGCACTAAGGGATCGAGCATAAAAGAAAAAGCTCATGGCAACCTCTGCTTCCCTCTGCGAAGGGCCTACCTTTTACTTTTATGTATTTACTTTCATGCAAGAGTAAAAGTTTTCTCTATATTCCCTTTTATTTTTCTCTTTTGGCAAGCATCATGTGGCGAGGAAAGATCTAGGCACATATATCCAGCTGGATATGTGTAGCATAAGTTATTATTGTTGACATCACCCTTGAGGTGAATATGTTGGGAGGCGAAATTATAAGCCCCTATCTTTCTATATGTCCGGTTGAAACGTTTTGCTCATGTGTATGCAGTGAGTGTTAGCAATCATAGAAGACTATATGATGTTTGAGTATGTGGAGCTCTTACTTAAACTCTGTTGAATAAGTTGAATTACAATTGCTTGGTGACTGAGACATAGGTTGTTGAGTTTCAAGAGAATTCGTTGTTTGAACCTTAACATGTGAATTAGTTGCTACTTTAACATGAGAAGTTTTATAAGAAAGAATTTTTGTTATGATGCAAGGAAAAGTGATTGAAATTGGCATTGATAAAACTTGTGCACTTTGCTAGCATTCACACTTCATAAAATATTTCTTTTATCGTTTACCTACTCGAGGACGAGTAGGAGTTAAGCTTGGGGATGCTGATACGTATCCAACGTATCTATAATTTATGAAGTATTCATGTTGTTTTATCATCATCCTTGGATGTTTTACAATCATTTTATGCCAACTTTATATCATTTTTTGGGACTAACCTATTGACCCAGTGCCCAGTGCCAGTTGCTGTTTTTTGCTTGTTTTTACATCGCGGGAAATCAATATCAAACGGAGTCCAAACACCGCGAAACTTTTTGTGGATTTTTTATGGACTAGAGCAGCACCTGGGGGGTGCCCCGAGGGGGGCACAACCCACCAGGGCATGCCTAGGGGCCCAAGCACGCCCAGGTGGGTTGTGCCCACCTCGGTGGCATCCCGCACCCCTCTTTTCCCTATAAATCACCAAATATTCCAAAAACCCTTGGGGTTAACCTAGATCAAAAGTTCTGCCACCACAGGCCCATGTAGCCACCGAAAACCAATCTAGACCCCGTTCCGGCACTCCGTCAGAGGGGGAAATCATCACCGGTGGCCATCTTCATCATCCCGGCGGCCACCACGACAAGGAGGGAGTAGTCCACCCTCGGGGCTGAGGGTTTGCACCAGTAGCTATGTATTAAATCTCTCTCTCTCTCTCTCTCTCATATCGTGAACTTTGTTAATATAGTCGGATCATATGGTGTTTTCCCCTCTCTATCTTGTTGTGATGAATTGAGTTTTCCCTTTGATATTTCATTTTATCGGATTGAATATTTTTATGGATTTGAGAGCACTTGATATATGTCTTGCAAATGAAAACTCGTGGTGACAATGAGGTATCATATTGATTCAGTTGATGTATGTTTTGGCACTCAACTCACGGATTCCCAAGGTGACATTGGGGTAATCTACGCATAGGGGTTGATGCATGTTCTCGTCTTTGTTTCTCCGGTAGAAATATTGGGGCACTCTTGGAGGTTCTTTGTATTGGATTGAGTATTATGAATCAGAAATTATTTGGTGTTATTTTAGTACGAACTCTTGGATAGATCGATCGAAAAGAATAGCTTCGAGGTGGTTTTGTACCCTACAAACGATTTCTTCTTATGTTGTCCACTTGATAGGAACTTTGGAGTGATTCTTCATCGCACGTTGAGGGATGGTTATATGATCCAATTATATTAGCATTGTTGAGAGATTGCACTAGCAAAAGTACGGACCCTAGGCCTCATTTTCAGGCATTGCAATACCATTTTTTGCTCCGTATTATCAATTGCTACCTTGCTGTTTTTATTTATTCAAATTATAAAAATATATTCCAACCATCAATATTACACTTTTATCACTATCTCTTTGTCGAACTAGCGCACTGTAGCGACCTGACCTCAGGCGGTCAAGTCCCTGTGCTTAAGTGTCATCCCTGGATCGATATTACTAACACACAGAGTACTTGAGGATTTATTGTAGATTTTCAGTCACACACTTATTACATCGAGAGTCTCAAAAGAGTACTTATTACAATAATATGGCTGAAGGCCATCTAAATAAGATAACTGTGGAAGCTTCGAAGATAAATGAGTCCATCCAACTCCACGGCAAAACTGAGTGCACAACAACGACCTAGCACACCTTACTCTTCGTTTGGAAATTCTGCAACATGATACGTTGCAGCCATGTAGGTCAGCACATGGAATATGCTGGCAAGATAACACTATAGAGCAATGAACAAAACAATAGTTATCCCTACATGCATATATGGCTGGTGGAGGCTCTATGGTTATCATTTGCATAAAGCTAGTTTATCCTACAACAAAGGAGTATATTTTATTTAACTACATAGTTTGTTGAAATTATTGAGAAGGTAACCCCAACTCAATCCCAAAATAAAGAATTAATAACTCGACAAATTAATTAAGTGAAGTGATGAGATCAACACAATAATTTAAGCACCAGACACTCAAGATGTCCATAGCCGGGGACACGACTAATCATAATTAGTTTGTACACTCTGCAGTGGTTTGCACACATTTCCCCACAAGACTCAATCTCCTATGATGAATTTCTCGCACTACATGATGTATGAGAAACAGATGACCGAGACACAATCTTTCAGAACCATTAACTCTTTACTATGGGTAGACAGTACCACCTACATCCCCTACATCTGCTAGCCTACCACTGAAAGAGGTCACACAACATACTCAATTATGCCAGAGCCCATAATGGCTTGTGGCTGCACACGGAAGTTTCTAGCATGAATGATCTTATGATCCCTTTAAGCCTGGGTGGCAAACCATAGGATGATCACACGGGTTCCAAGGGATCTCCTTGGAAAACACTGATATATCCCCAGGTGCCCACAACCAATCCACCCAGATGTGTATTAAAGTAGCCACCTTAAGTTCCCTTAGTTAATAATAACCCTCACATCTTTCATGAATTCTCTCAAACCAAACCACGTCTACTAGCATAGCAAAGAAGTATAAGCACAACGTAGTAACACCCTCGGTTTGAATATAAGACAATAGGTTCCTACCTCATCAACTACTTCCCAATACCCACTTATTATGAATATATACTCATGCAATGTTTGAGGGTCGAAACTAATGCATAAAAACTGGGTAATAAAGGGATATGATCAAAGTGTTACTTGCCTTGCTGACGATCGGAAAACCCTAGAGATTCGTAGTAGCAAGCCTCGCACTCCGAAAACTCTATCATGAACAAACAATAGCATACATAAGCACTCAAGCATACAATGCAAAGATAAAACCCAAAAGAAAAGAAGTAAACTGAAATTTCAAGTGAAGAGCTTCGATTTGGAAAAAGAATCAATTGAATTAGAGTCACGAAACTCAAACTACGATCAAAAGAAGTTTGAAATCAAATCTGCTTGAAACCAAATTTCAAATTTCCTAAATCATGTTCAAGTTGATTATCTGGATAGAGGGGAACAAGACGAAGATTTTGGCATAGGTTTCACTGGATTTGGACAAACGAGCAAAAAGTAGTGAGGGTTTAAAGACCAGGGACTAATCTACGATAAAAGTAATTATGGATAGGTCCCTTGCCAAAAATAAACTAAAAAAAAAAATCTATCGGACGAACGTCCGCTAACATAAACTAACAAACGAATTCGTTCGTTAAAAGAGAAGATCGGGTGAACGTTCGCTAAATAACGAACCCTAAAAATAAAACCGATCTATAAAAATAATCTGAACTTAATAAAAGAAATGGGTGGGTTTTTCTTCGGTTTTTACCGGTTCGGTGTGGGAAAACCAGTGGCGGTGGCGAACTCCGTCGACGGCGGGAGCGGGTGGCGGGGCGGCGCGGGATAGCGTGGGGGTGGCGCGGCGGGCGGCAGCAGCGAGCGGTGCGGGGCGGCGGCGCAAAGCGGCAACGGCGGTGGCTCGACGGTGGGCATTGGCTCGGCGAGAGGCAGGGCTGCGACGGGCTGAGGAGAGAGGGGGCGGCGCGGCTTTTAAATGGGCCCCGACAGGGTCCTAGTTGGGGAGGGGTCGGCGCGGGCGGCGGGGTGGCGCCGGACTCAGGCGAGTCTGGCTCGGCCACGGCTCGGGGAAAGCGGCGGTGGCTGGGCCGGCTGAGCCTTCGGCCCGGTCGGTCCGAAAGATTTTTTTTAATAATTTCACCCAGACAGAAAAATTCAAAATAAAAATAAATAAAAATCGTAAATAAATAATTTTCTCGGTCCTCTACTAATATTTAGGACAACATGAACATTTTTCTGGGGTAAAATGCAATTTTTAAAAATGCAATTTTCCCCTAATTTACTCGAATAAAAACTCAAATAAAATCAAATAAAATATATTTTATTTAAATTAAATTTCCATTATTTCCTCTGTTTTGAAGAAGTCATATTATCTTCTCTCATCATTTCTTTTATTTTTTAAATAATCGAAAAAATAATTTCAAACAAAAATCACTTTGATCCAATTTACCAATTTTGAAAAATTCAAAATATGGATTTTATGAAATACCTCCAACTCTCTCAAATGGTCCTTGAGTTGCTTAAGGTCTCTAGGATCAAAATGTCCAAACAAAACAAATTAAAAATGCAAAGAGCATGGATGCAAATGATGACCTAGTGATTAACATCCAAATTGAAAATTGGGATGTTACAAATCTACCCTCCTTAAGATGAATCTCGCCCTCGAGATTCGGGTTGGCTAGCAAATAGGTGTGGGTGGATTTCTTGTCGCTCAGAGGTGGCTTCCTCCTTGGTATGATGGCTCCACTGAACTTTGCAAAATTTGATGACCTTGCTGCGTATAACTCGGCTGGCAAACTAGAGAATCTTGAAGGGTTTCTCCTCATAGGTTAGGTCACTCTCCAATTCAATTGCTTCCAGGGGCACCATATCTCTCAAAGGAATATCAGCCATTTCTGCATGGCACTTCTTCAACTAGGAAACGTGAAACACATCATGAACTCCAGACAAACCTTCGGGTAACTCCAACTTGTAGGCCACTTCTCCTATACGTTCCAAAACTTGGTATGGTCCTACAAATCTTGGGGCTAACTTTCCTTTGACTCCAAATCATTTAACTCCTTGAAGTGGTGACACACAGAGATATGCTCTGTCTCCGATTTCGTAGGCTACCTCATTACGTTTAGTATCAGCATAACTCTTCTTCCTAGACTGAGCTACCTTCAGTCTATCATGAATCAATCTAACCTTCTCTTCAGAATCCTTGACTAAATCTGGTTGGAACAACTGACGGTCTTCGACTTCATCCCACATCAATGGTGTCCTGCACCTCCTTCCATACAAGGCTTCGAAACGGGCCATCTTCAAACTAGCATGGTAGCTGTTATTATATGAGAACTCTGCGTAAGGCAAGTTATCATCCCAACTAGATCCATAATCTAGCGCACAAGCTCTCGACATGTCTTCTAGAATCTGATTGACTCTCTCGGTCTGTCCATCTGTCTGCGGATGAAAAGTTGTACTGAACTCTAGCCTGGTACCCAAAGTCTGGTGTAATTGATTCCAAAACTTCGACGTAAACTATGTTCCTCTATCAGATACATTGGTCCTCGGAACTCCATGTAGACATACGATCCTGGTCATATATATTTTGGCCAACTTCATGCTCGTATACGTGGTTTTCACATGGATAAAGTGGGCCACTTTGGTCAAGCAATCTACTACTACCTGGATGGAGTCATATCCTGATCGGGTCCTGGGTAATCCGGTGATAAAATCCATGCCAAGTTTATCCCACTTCCATTCGGGTATCGGCATAGGTTGTAGTAACTCATTGGCTTCTGGTGTTCTGCCTTAACTCTCTGACATACATCACATACTGCTACATACTAGGCAATATCCTTCTTCATACCTGTCCACCAGAAACATTCCTTCAAATCCAAATACATCTTGGTGTTTCCAGGGTGAATCAAGTATGGCGAGTCATGAGCTTCCTGAAGTATTAACTTCCTGATCTCTGGGTCATTAGGCACATAAATACGGTCCTCAAACCATAAAGTTCCGTGTTCGTCCTCACGAAAATCCTTGGCTTTTCCTTTGCTCATCTTATCCTTTATCTCAGCAATCTCCTTATCAATCTTCTGAGCTTCTCAAATCTTTCCCGGTAACATGGACTGAACTTCCAAAGCTGCAACAAAACCTCTTGGAACTATCTCCAAACGAAGTTCCTTGAGATCGTTGGCCAACTCCTGCGGTAATCCTCAGGTTACGAGAGTATTTACATAACTCTTGCGACTTAAAGCGTCTGCTGCAACATTGGCCTTTTGTGGATGATAGTGTAACTTCATATCGTAATCCTTTATGAGCTCCAACCATCTCCTTTGCCTGAGATTCAACTCCTTCTACGTGAAAATATACTTCAAGCTCTTATGATCCGTGTAAACATCACAACGGTTTCCAATAAGAAAATGTCTCCGTGTCTTGAGCACATTCACTACGGCTGCTAACTCCAAATCATGCGTGGCATAATTCAACTCATGAGGTCAAAGCTATCGTGAGGCATACGAAACAACTCTTTCGTCTTGCATAAGTACACCTCCAAGTCCCAGGCGAGAAGCGTCGCAATAAACTTGGAAATCATTGCGTATATCTGTAAGAATTAGCACTGGGGTTGTAAAAAAATGTTTCTTCAACTCCTAAAAAGTAGCCTCACATTCCTCGGTCCATTTGAATTTGGTGTCCTTCTTCAATAACTCTGTCATGGGCTTCACAATCTTGGAGAAAATCTCAATAAATCTCCTATAATATCATGCGAGTCCAAGGAAACTGCGTATCTCTCCAACTAAGGTGGGTGCCAACCACTTAATGACAAACTGAACCTTGGTAGGGTCTACTGCTATACCTTCTCCTGCTATAACATGTCCAAGAAATCCAACTTCTTTCAACTAAAACTCACATTTGCTGAACTTGGCGTATAGCTGATGTTCCCCGAGCTTCTCGAGGATTAAGCGCAAATGTTCCTTGTGTTCTTCTTCGTTCTTCAAGTACACCAATATGTCATCAATGAACACCACAATAAACTTATCCAAGAACTCCATGAACACCTTATTCATCATACTCATAAAATAGGCAGGTGCATTAGTCAATCGAAAAGACATGATCGTGTAATCATATAGCCCATACCTAATAACCATCGGCTGGCCATATACGCCGCTCCTGGTGAGCTTACTAACATGGGTGACCTAAGGGCTAAGGTTGGCAATTTAAACTTGTCCACAAATCACCTTGATATGTATGAATGTGATGCACTAGTGTCAAAAAGAACAAGAGCGGTAAATGACTTAATCAAAAACTTACCAATCACTACGTCAGGCTGCTCTTCAACTTCCTCCACGTTGATGTGGTTCACCTGATCTCTGTTGCAGGGATTGGGCTTCTTTCCAGAGCTTCCATTTCCATTGCCATTCTTTATCTCAGGGCATTCATTGGTGTAATGTCCAGTCTTCCCGCACTTGAAACGGGTAACGTGACTCCGATCCTTCTTGGCGGGTGTTGCTGGGTCGGAACGGCTATGACTGCTGCTTCCTCCATTCCCATTTCCATTCTTAGGGCCACTATGGTTGTGTGAACTCCCTCCATTGTGAGTGTGGCCTCCATGGTTATGATGGTTATGTCCTCCCAAGTTCGGGGTAAAACGAGGCTTCTGCTGAGCTCCAGAGTTGTACTTCCCCTGTCCATACTTCCGTTTGCGGTTCTCAATCTGCTGCTGCTTGCCTTCAATCATGAGAGCCCTATCTACCAACTCCTGGTAGTTGGAGAATGTTGCCACCATCAACTGCATACTCAACTCATCGTTCAGCTCCTCCATAAATTTCTCCTGCTTCGCGGCATCTGTGACCAAATCATCTGGGGCATAGCGAGCTAACTTGCTGAACTCGTCCACGTACTGCCCCACAGTACGATTTCCCCGGCGTAAGTTGTGAAACTCACGCTTCTTCATGTTCATAGCTCCAGTTGAGACATGTGCAGTGCGGAATGCTTGCTGAAACTGATCCCAAGTGACATTAGCCATGGGGAAAGTGGCAGTGTAGTTCTCCCACCATGAGGCTGCGGGTCCATCCAGTTGATGTGCAGCAAAGCGCACCTTCTCAGCATCTATGCAACCTGCGATGGTCAACTCCCTTCCAATCCCGCAAAGCCAGTCATTAGCAACAATCGGCTCGGTGCTACTAGAGAACACCGGTGATTCAACCTTAGAAAACGGGCTAGGTTTTCAACTGGTGGTGGTGGCAGTGGGTTGTTGTTGTTGTTGCCTTGGTTCTGGACTAGCAACTACATCAAGGCATTCTACTGTTGGATCAACTGAGTGAGCTCCGGTGGGAAGACAAACCTGGGGTCACGTCTCGGAGGCATCTGATAGGTTTAGAGGGGTGAGAACAAAATAGAGTGAGGTCTAAAGAGAGATCACTACCCATATGCACATGAGACAAACACATTCATTTCACACCACTCAATTCAAAGAAGATCATACAATTGATCTAAGCTACCGTTACAAAATGCTCAGACTATTACTATATACATGGGAGAATACTACAGATAATATGGTGGTCGACTAGAAATTTTGATTGGTGGATGACTCCATGATATCTGCTCCAGCTTCGTCTTCATAATCATCATCGCTGTCGGGGTCGGAGTCGGTGTCATCTAGTATGATGTAGTCTTCAGAACGGCTGTCCTCTCCAGGTGTGGGATCACCCATGAATATTCCTAGCTTCTTCTTCAGGTCTTCATTCTTCTCCAGTAGTACTGCAATTTCTTCTTCATATCCATCGCATGTAGACTTGAGTTCCTCTTCTAGCTCTGTCGTGGATTTGTCACGATAGATGTCCTCGTGAAAAGGACTTAGTCGTGAGGCAAACACATCTATGTGGTAGCTTGAACGGGGTTGGTCGGGATCGAGAGACGCGAGGTTTTACCTAGGTTCGGCCCCTCACGCTGGAGGTAAAAGCCTACGTCTTGCTTCATTGAGATTGATGATGATGATGACGATTACACGGGTGCTCTAACACGAGAGCTATAGACTTGTTTGTCTAATCCTAGCTTATCAAACTTGTCCCTCTTGGGGTGCCCTGCCCCTCCTTATATATGTTGAAGGGGCGGCTTACATGACTAGTCCAATTAGGATTAGGATTACTCTATTACAAGTGGAGTCCTAGTCTTGCTTCCTTTGTAAGGGAATATTCCTTATGCTTTTCTCTTAAGTCGTCCCACCATAACATGAGCCGGCCTTATGGGCATTGGGCCTAGTCCTCTATCTGACCCGCCGTTGAGGCCATCAGTAAGTCGCCAGGTTCATGAGTCACCAAACTAGTGAGCCGCCAGACTCGTGAGTCGCCAATCCTCTAGCGGGTTACCAATGAAATGCCAAGTCCGACCGAGTCATACCGCAGGGTATATCCCCGACATTAGCCCCCAGTTTAATTTGGATTTATCCATGTTAAACTGGTCCTGTAAAATAACTCAAAGATAAATTTGATAGGTTGTGCTTCGGGTTAAATATTCTTGTAAGCCGACACCTAATCATCCTTAAGTCCTTGTCATTTCCTTCTTCTAGAAAATCTGGGTCAATAGGCCAGCGTCATAATAAATTTGCTGACATCGGTTTCTCACAGAAAAATATTGCAAAAAATAATCCACTTGAGTTAGCTTCCAAAGCGCCGGCTTAAAAAATATTGGTCTTAAAATACTCATCTGATTTTCAGCCGGCTTGAAGATGTAGATCTTGCCAATTTACGATTACCAAAATTGCCGGGTTATAAATAGATGATGCCGAGTCATAATTGTTGCCGACGCCGGGTCAAAACGGAGAATTTTGAAGATTTCTCTCCCTCATATCCATATTTTTTTTGACTGTGAACTGTGGGGAAAACCCCCACAGCATATCAAAACTTTATTAAAGCCAGACAACAGTTACAACAACATAATTACAAGAGGTAACCGAAAGGAGAGGAGAAAAACAAAATAAAATAAAGAAAAGGCTAAAACTTAAGGTGGCAAGAAAGAAATCCACTTGAGTAACTCATCCTTGTATCCAGATTTGATTCGATACTGCATCAGAGTAATATCATGCCTGAAAGCTCCTCCCCATTTGTTGAAACTTGCCCTCTCACCTCTGAACACTTTGGCATTTCTGATGATCCAGATATTCCAGCAGGCAATAAATACTACTTCATTGAAAAAGGGCTTATCGAAACTTCTCCTTGCCTGGATGACTAGGTCAGATATTGAAGTTCCAGCCGACCAATCAATCTGCAAATAATTCCAAACTCTGACACTGAAATTGCAGTTGAAGAAGAGATGGTCTCTGGTTTCTCTCACTTGAAGGGGGCATAGCCTACAAGTAACACCATCATCCATGTGCCAGTGCCTTCTATTAACCATATCCTTAGTGTTGAGTCTATTCATGATGAGCATCCATGCAAAAACCTTGATCTTGATAGTGCAAGAGGATTTCCAGATCCAGCACAGCAAGTGGTTGAATGTTTCATTCTGAAAAACATGACCATAGAACAGCTTAGGTTTGTAGACCTTTGAAGAGCCCTGCCAGAACCATAAATCCTTACAAGCGTCATCTCTTGTATGGGAGACCAACATATTTCTTATCAAGTTTAGCTCATCAAAAGCTTGAGCAGACAAAGGTAGGTGAAAGTGTTGGTACAAGTCTATTGAATTGAAGATGGCCTTAACAGAAATCCATGGATCCTTGGCAAAAGAGAATAATCTTGGGAATCTAGACTGCAAGCTAGAAACTTCATTGCCAAGATTCCAGTTATCAGACCAAAAAAGAGCAGTGTCCCCTCATATCCATATTACCTGTAGCCCCCAAGTCTTGAGCACAGCAAAGTGATGACTTAAGACTTGCTCCAATATAAATATTACCACTTTGAAGAAATCCATGTTGTTCATCTCAATCACTAGTCAGAACTGAGTATTCCACATATGTAGCCCCCAAGTGTCGGGTTGTCATGCTTGCAGCAACCTAGGAGTTGTAATTTCTTTATACTAATGAAAACTTCAACCAGTGTAGCCCCCAAGGGCCGGCTTAGTAAGATAATACTGAGCTGGGACTTTATATATACTTCATTTGAGAATAACATCATATGATGTAGCCTCCATCGTAGGGCTTGAACCCACATCCACAAGGTTTTAAGAGCTTTGTACTCTACCAACTGAGCAATAAACCTTTCAATATAATGGATTAAAGCTCCTTAAATTTTTGACAGGAGCAATTGGTAGCCCCCAAGGGCCGGCTCATTATGATGTCATGAGTCGGGTCTTCAATAAGGTGAGCAAAAAATGACTTTGCATTAGCCCTCAAGTGCCATGGTGCATGCTGGCAGTGACATGGGACTTACGTATTTGATGTAATCTCAATCTAAATAATGTAGTCCCCAAGTGCTGGGTCGTAATCCTGCAGAGACTCGGGACTATTCCTTTCATTGTACAATAAATCATATCCATTGATAAATAATAGCCATTGCGCTGAAGTGACTTTGAAAACCTTAATCACAATACTGGTTATTGATAACCATAATAAAAATCCAGCCATGTTGGCTATTAAAGATTTGAATAATATAACCCGGCCTAAAAACCAGTTCCTGCAATATAAACCACTATATCTATGCATATATGATGCATGTTATAATGATTTAATGATGCAATATATGATGATGCATGTGTATCATGCAATGTATGATGATGTATGTGTATGATAACATAATACTTCAATGAAACTAGCCTAAGCCACTGGAGTATCCTCGCATTCTGTAGCCAGCACTCACAGTACCCAATCGACATTTGAACCCAGATAAAGTCAGGTCTTGCTCAAAGATAGACTTATCAGGAGTACGCGGGGTCAGAGTAGCAACATGCAAACAGGCAGGTTTAACCAAGTTTCAAGAAAGGCGGCTTATGAAGCCTGGATCTATCCTGACTATCTGTAAGCCGTGCTCTCACATGACAAACCGACGTTTTAACCTTCACGAGCTTAGACCTTGGTCGCATACGCCGTAAAGACTGATCATTAAGAGTTCGGCGGGTCAACCAGGATTACCTAATGGAGTTGAAGCAGCTGGTTACATGTAGGATGACCCAGAAAGGTTATGTTCTCTTTGGCCGAATATGCCTATGTTTGACAAACCTGGTCAAGAGGGTAGTAACACTATGTTCTCTTTGGTCGAATATGCCTATGTTTGAACAGGAAGCCCCCAAGTGACATACTGAAAATTTGTGCTCGTCAGGGACCTATGTTTGAGCTGTGCTGTGCATCCAACTCTATTTGGTCCGTGTAATTTTCCTGAGAACTCGAACTTGCGAGAGATGGATATTCTTCTTGAGCCAGAGTTTTAAACCGGATTTGAGAGCTTCAGAGCTTTGTGGGAGACAGATTTTCCTTGAGCCAGATTGTGAACCGGAATCCTTCTTTTTAAGCCATAAATTTTTGACGGCCTTTAAATTTTTACCAATATGGCGGTAGCCTCCGGGACCGGGTTATCTTCCCTCCAATGACCCGGATTTTTGAATTTGCTTAAGACGGCCAATTCTACCGAGTCATGTCATTGTATCCCCCGAGTCTTAAGATAACTCGAGGAGTTGGCTTGAGATTCTTCATACTTTGTCGTGATATAAACTGGCATATAGTTGAATAGGGAACGCTGATATGTCAGGCCGAAAATTATTCGCCGCGGAGTTGATGATCACCATGGTGAAGCTAAAATCAATCAC
Organism: Triticum dicoccoides; assembly: GCF_002162155.2. Lineage (NCBI taxonomy): Eukaryota > Viridiplantae > Streptophyta > Magnoliopsida > Poales > Poaceae > Triticum > Triticum dicoccoides. The sequence continues at coordinate 594,562,270 of NC_041388.1, read as the reverse complement.
GGCCGAGTCAGCCGTGGGAGCAGACAGATAAGTCGGCCGCGATGTTGTAAGCCGGTGCGGACGGGAAGAGTCGACAACAGCGTTGTAAGTCGGTGCAGACAAGAGAGCCGGCCACAGCGTTGTAAATGACACAGGCGCAGGTAAGTTGGCCATAGGCACGGGCAATCAGTCAGTCGCGTGTGTTGATGTAGCGGGGGTGGCAACTTGCGCAGGACGAGCGCTAGTGCAAAAATAATATTTGCTCATGCCCCTTTTGCAACACCTTTTTTTTAAGGAATAATGGTCCTGCAAAAAAATATCATAGACCAAGTAATTGTTCTTTGATGAAAACAATATGTGTTAATAAAAAAGCAGACTTAGATGAATATCACCTGGTATTTTTATGTGTTGTAGAGCCAGTCTTCATAACAAGGCAACCAGAAAGATGAGTTGGCAATTATAGTGAACCGGCCGAGAAGGAATTCTTGATGAGTATCACCGGTCGGCCGGTCCATTGCTTCCTTCATTAGATTCTCCTGCTCATGGCAGATTCCTCTCCTCAATTGGGCTCTGATTGTCAGTTCCATGTTGATCTCCTTAGTAAGAAAAATTCAAACCATGATGTACCCATCAGCAGGTGATTCATGGTGAAGACAAACAATAAGCAACTCAGAGGTGTCCTGACAATAGGCTACTCGCACTGGCAGCCGACAAGAAAAACAGACGAGACGTCTTGGCGGTTCAGACCATATGTTTTGTTGGCAAGAAGTGTCTGTTGGTTTTGAACCTTAAATCAAATCCTCCAAGAGCTCCACATACTTGCAAAGCTAGCCAGCTTCTAAAGTAGTGACAATAGGACAGATGGATCTTGTCCTGATGGGAACTCTTGGTGTCTTGGCGAAATAAGAGGTAGCAGAGACGTAGCTAGACGGATGGAGGCAAGCTCATGGGGGATGCGCAGCGCCCAGAGCTGCAGCCGCTGCTCGAACTTGCTCTCGTCCAACTTCTCTATTGTAGCCCACCCAAACATGCACCCTTCTTTCCCTGAGGTTTCTAAGACCTTGGACGTGGGGTGCACGGACATGCAGAGGATCAGGGAGCCGGCGCAGCACAATCAGTTTGAGCGAGGTGGCGAACCAAGGTGCGGCGGCGCGGGTCACAGCCAGCGCGGATAGGGTGACGCGGCATGCGGGGTCAGCCGGAGCTCATGAGGCGAGGTAGTGCGACTGTGTGTGTGCGGGGGCGACTTGGTACATCAGCGATGGCGACGGCTTGGCTTTATCCGGCTGAAACATGTCATGCATTCAGTTGATGCAGGAAGTGGCCCTCGGACGGAGGATTGGCGACTTGATACAGCAGTGCCTGCTCGGAGGTGGCAGCTTGCGGCTCAGGACGGAGCCAACTCGGAGGCGGCCGGCCGTTGGAGGCATTTCGGACGGCGGAGATGAGGCCAGCATGACAGCGGCTAGCAGCAGAGGCGGGTGGCTCGGCGTTGGAGGTGGCGCAGGGCCGGCTTGAGCAGGTCGCGGAGACTCGAAGCGGCAAAGACCGTGGGGCCGGCTGGCGGTTTAACCGGGGTCACAGCGAATCACTGCATGACCAATGGAGGGAGAAGCGGAGGCCAGCAAAGGCGAATCCGGGAGTGACTGCAGCTGAGGAGCCCGGGTTGTCGCTGTCATAATGCAGAGGAAGACTCGGCCAGGCGTTACAGACGGCGGCCATGAGGGCCGGCCTGACACGCGGCAGCGGAGGCTGATTCGGTTTGAGGCAGACCAAACCCCGACTCGAGGTGAGATCGTGGCAGGGGATACGGCGTTCTGAGATGAACCGGTGGTGGCGAATCACGGCAGAGGGAACCGGCCTGACACAAGACCGTGGCGGCGAGGCTGGCCAATTGTTGCGGCTTGGAGCGGCGAGGTCACTCGTAGGTGAGGCCGTGGAGGAATCCAAACCACCCCGGGTCCTCCTCCAGGTCGCTGTCGGTTTTGACTTCCAGATTTTCCTCATCCCAAGCGTGGCTCATCTGCATTGGTCTTTGAGGGAGTCCGGGATTAGGGGGTCTCCGGACAGCCGGACTCTGTCCTTTGGCCGGACTATTGGACTATGAAGATACAAGATTGAAGACTTTGTCTCGTGTCCGGATGGGACTCTACTTGGCGTGGAAGGCAAGCTAGGCAGTACGGATATGAATATCTCCTCCTTTGTAACCGACCTTGTGTAACCCTAGCCCCCTCCGGTGTTTATATAAACCGGAGGGTTTTAGTCCGTAAGACAACATACAATCATACCATAGGCTAGCTTCTAGGGTTTAGCCTCCCTGATCTCGTGGTAGATCAACTCTTGTAATACTCATATCATCAAGAATAAATCAAGCAGGACGTAGGGTTTTACCTCCATCAAGAGGGCCCGAACCTGGGTAAAACATCGTGTTCCCTGCCTCATGTTACCATCCGCCTTAGTCGCATAGTTCGGGACCCCCTACCCGAGATCCGCCGGTTTTGACACCGACATTGGTGCTTTCATTGAGAGTTCCTCTGTGTCGTCACCGTTAGGCTTGATGGCTCCTACTATCATCGATAGCGATGCAGTCCAGGGTGAGACTTTTCTCCCCGGACAGATCTTTGTGTTTGGCGGCTTCGCACTACGGACCAACTCGCTTGGCCATCTGGAGCAGATCAAAAGTTACACCCCTGGCCACCAGGTCAGGTTTGGAAGATTAAATTACATGGCCGATATCCACAGAGACTTGATCTTCGACGGATTCGAGCCCCTGCCTTGTGCGCCGCGCGATCACGATGAGTACGATTTAGCTCTACCATCGGACCGTATTCAGGAGATCGCACCGGCAGCCGCTCCGAGCCTCAATTCGGAGCCAGTTGCGCCATCCATGGACGGGTGGATAGACCCCGTCACGGAGGCCGTATCCTCTGCGGAGATCGAGCCGAATATCGACCTTACCCTTCACGAGAGCTGTGTTGCCAAACTGCCGGATCCTTCTCCGGCCACGGAATCCGAACCGCCTGCGCCCGTTCCTGTCGAATCCGATTGGGCGCCGATCATGGAGTTTACCTCCACGGATATTCTTCAGCACTCGCCCTTTGGCGACATACTGAACTCATTAAGGTCTCTCTCCCTGTCAGGAGAGTCCTGGCCGAACTACGTCCGGCAGGATTGGGATGCGGATGACGAAGAAATTCGCCGCCCACCCACCACCCACTTAGTAGCCACTGTCGACGACTTAACCGACATGCTCGACTTCGACTCCGAAGGCATCAACGGTATGGACGACGATGCGGGAGACGAAGAGGAACCACTGCCCACAGGGCACTGGACAGCCACCTCATCATACGATATATACATGGTGGACACACCCAAAGACGGCAATGGCGATGAGACAACAGAGGATGACCCCTCCAAGAAGCAACCCAAGCGCCAGCGTCACCGGCGCCACTCTAAGTCCCGCCAAGGCAAAAGTTGATACCGGCACAGGAGATAATAGTACTCCGGACAGTGCCGAAGACGGCAACAATCCCCTCTAGCACGATTTAGGGCAGGAGGATGGAGAAGCTAGGCCTCCAGAGAGAGCGACATATGGAGAGGCGGAGGATGATAATTACATGCCCCCTCCGAAGACGAGGCAAGCCTCGACGATGACTAATTCGTTGTGCCAGAGGATCCCGTCGAACAAGAGCGTTTCAAGCGCTGGCTTATAGCCATGTCAAATAGCCTTAAGAAAAAGAAGCAGCAGGTTCAAGCTGATCAAGATTTGCTAGCTGACAGATGGACTGAAGTACTTGCGGCCGAGGAATATAAACTCGAATGCCCCTCCGAGAGTTACCCAAAATACAGGTTGCTACCCCGACTGCAGGAAGAAGCGTATGACGCGGCCGATCGGCCACCTCGTGGCCGCGACAGAGAGGCATTCCAGCTAAAGGCTCAGCCTGCACCCCGACGCCATTCAAATAAAAAGGCATGGGGAAATACGCCAGACCTGTGAGACGTATTGGAGGAAAAAGAAGAACATGCAAGATCGATCTACGGATCACGAGGGTGCGCCACTATGCGAAACGATAATCGTCACGCCGGATACAGTAAATGTAAATCCGACTGGGCCGAACACAGCGGGCAAGACTCATTTGTGCTGCGTCGCAATATAGCCCAGTACAGAGGCGCTGCACATCCCTTATGCCAGAGGGTTTCAAACCCGTAAATATAGAATCATACGACGGCACAATAGATCCTGCGGTATGGATCGAGGATTTCCTCCTGCACATCCACATGGCCCGCGGTGATGACCTACACGCAATCAACTACCTCCCACTCAAACTCAAAGGACCAGCTCGGCATTGGCTCAACAGCTTGCCAGCAGAGTCCATTGGCTGTTGGGAAGATCTGGAAGCCGCATTCCTCAAAAACTTTCAGGGCACTTATGTGCGACCACCAGATGCCGATGACTTGAGCCACATAATTCAGCAGCCAGAGGAATCGGCATGGCAATTCTGGACACGGTTCCTAACAAAGAAAAATCAAATCGTTGACTGTCCGGATGCAGAGGCCCTAGCAGCTTTCAAGCACAACATCCGCGATGAGTGGCTAGCCCGGCACCTTGGTCAGGAAAATCCAAAATCTATGGCAGCCCTCACGGCACTCATGACCCGCTTTTGTGCGGGAGAAGACAGTTGGCTGGCTCACAGTAATAACATATCAAAGAACCATGGTACTTCCGATACCAAGGACGGCAATGGCAGGTCACGTCGCAACAAACATAAGCGCCGCATTAACAGCGACAATCCCGAGGATACGGCAGTCAATGCTGGATTCAAAGGCTCTAAACCCAATCAGCGGAAAAAGCCATTCAAAAGAAGCACTCCGTGCCCGTCCAGTTTGGACCGTATACTCGATCGCTCGTGTCAAATACACATCACCCCCAACAAGCCAGCCAACCACACCAACAGGGATTGTTGGGTGTTCAAGCAGGCCGGCAAGTTAAATGCCGAAAACAAAGATAAGGGGTCACATAGCGATGATGAGGAGGAGCCCCGGCAGACGAACACCGGAGGACAGAAGAGGTTCCCCCCACAAGTGCGGATAGTGAACATGATATATGCAACCCACATCCCCAAGAGGGAGCGAAAGCGTGCGCTCAGGGACGTATATGTGTTGGAGCCAGTCGCCCCAAAGTTCAACCCATGGTCTTCCTGCCCGATCTCCTTCGACCGCAGGGACCACCCGACTAGTATCCATCATGGCGGATTGACCGCATTGGTATTAGACCCAATCATTGACGGATTTCACCTCACTCGAGTCCTTATGGATGGCGGCAGCAGCCTGAACCTGCTTTATCAGGACACAGTGCACAAAATGGGTATAGACCCCTCAAGGATCAAACCCACCAAAACGACCTTTAAAGGCGTCATACCAGGTGTAGAGGCCCATTGCACAGGCTCAGTCACACTGGAAGTGGTCTTCGGATCCCCGTATAACTTCCGAAGCGAAGAGTTAATCTTCGATATAGTCCCGTTCTGCAGTGGCTATAATGCACTAGTCGGGCGAACCGCATTTGCGAGATTCAATGCGGTACTGCATTATGCATACCTCAAGATCAAGATGCCAGGACCCCGAGGGGTCATTACAGTTAATGGAAACACATAGCGCTCTCTCCAAATGGAGGAGCACACTGCGGCCCTCGCAGCAGAAGCGCAAAGCAGCCTCTTAAGGCAATCCACTAGTTCGGCGATTAAGGACCCGAACACCTTCAAGCGCGCCCGGACTAATCGGCAACAAGACCACCTGGCACGTTCCGAGCTCGCATAGCAATGCGGCCCCCACCCCGGCCCAAGCCAAATGGTGAAATCCGTGCCACGCATACATAATTACGCATTAAAAATACCATGGGCATAGGTAGGGAGGGGGCACGAAAACGGCACGCTCCAAGACGCGGCTTAACCGCACTAGGGGCTTCCCGCTTTGTTATTTTCTCCTTCAGGACATTAATCTCTAGAAACCGTGTCCGGCAGCATGATTGCCGAACACATGATGCAACAACCAAGGAGGCAGAAAGCTACATCACACCACAGAACTCCCTGGTGGATTACGATAACGAGTGAAATACTTGCTTTAATACTATTTCTCAGCTTGCACTTGGAGGGGACATAGTCCTACTTTTTGCTTATCCCACTACTCATATCATTCTGCTTTAACGCACCTTTTTGAATAACAATGCATAGCATTAAGACTATTATTGCATCCTTCTATATATATATATGTTCATTCATGACATTCGGCACCCGTACACTCTGGTATGGCCAATACGCTAGGCGCTTAAGCATACCCCATAATATGGCGTGAGAAGTCCGAACTTATAGCATTATATGCATCAGCTCCGAATCATGTCTTGGGTCAATAGTTGGGTTTGCCCGGCTCCCATGTTTTGGTACCTTACGTTCCGCTATATCGGCTAAGGTAGCACTGGGAGAACTACTGCGATTGTGCCCCGGTTCTGCTGGGCTAAGCACCTCAGTAGAGAAAGCTAAAACTGACTGTCATGATAAGGCGAGAGACTGGTCGCTGTTCGAGAGGTTTCAAGTCCCTAAAGACTTATGCTGCTTAGAGCGAGGAGTCGGCCCTGTCCGGCTTAAGGCGTGTATAGCGCCCCAAATTCGGCCTTCCGAACACTAGGGGCTTCGCCGAAATTTAAAATTATAGAATTCTATGGCTAAGTGAGAGTGATAACGCATTATAGTCTGATTGCCTTGTTCGTTGTGCTGAGCATCTCCCTCGAAGGACCCAAAAATGGGAACAAGAGTGCTCAGGTTTATCCCGAACACCCCAGCACTCGTGGCATGGGGGCAGAAGCCGACGACTATCCATCTCTCAGATTTGATAAACAGCCGAACAGAAGGTAATATTTTAAATTCAAACAAGCGATTGCATAGCGCATATGAACAAGTTTTCATAAATACAGGATTACACGAGCGAGTTTACTCAAATATTACATCTTTCGTACACTCGTCCGCTAGGAGACGGGCACCCTTCAGGACACCCTCATAGTACATCTCGGGGTGGCCATGCTCCTTGCCCTCCGGCGGCCCTTCCTTCACCAGCTTCACAACGTCCATCATGAACCATTGCACCTTCACACGGGCGAAAGCCCGACGTGCACCTTCGAGGCAGAAGGACCGCTTGATGACTTCCAGCCATGGGCAGGCATCCATAAGCCGCCTCACCAGGCCGAAGTAGCTGTTGGGAAGGGCGTCGCCAGGTGACATCCGGACTATAAAGCCCTTCATGGCCTGTGTCGGGGAAACTGATCCACCAACACCTATGGGGACAGGGCCCCTTTCGGTTCGGAGGGGAGCGGAGGCCGCACAAAGAGCGGATCGAGGCGGTACACGCGAGCAGTTTTACCCAGCTCCGGGCCGCACGGATGCGTAAAACCCTACTGCTGCTTGTTTGTGTGTATTGAATTCTTGCTCAGGAGCGATGGACGCTGCCAGACCGAGTGTGAGAGTGTTTCTGGTGTTTCGAATGAGCCGAACCCCCTCTACGTTGCGCTTGGGCCTCCTTTTATACTTTCAAAGGGGTCACCGACAGGTGGCAACGTAGACTAGAAGGGTAAAAATGGAAAAGGATGCGGTAGGTGCAGCTACCGCTACTGTGGACACAGTGCACCCTACCTAACTCTGACGGCAGGGGACAAGGTCATTGAATGCCCGTCTGAGTTGCCTAAACAGTGCAAGAAGTGACCGTTAGGAGCGCCACCATTCGCCACGATGGCCTCCTCTTCATCTCCGCTTGCCACCGCATACCCCTGGCTGCACAGGTTCCCGCCACGCGCCCCTGAGAAAGCCCCATGGCGACACGCGGGCGGGTGAGCTGGAGCGCGGGTATGGGGTGGCAGCTGGCCCCCGGCAAGTACCTTGCCGAGGTCGTCGTCTTGTCGCGTCCGGAAGCTTGTCGCTCGCTGGATCTTGCCGGGACGTGTGGTGCGTCGCGGTAAGTTTCTTGTGGCGCCTTGGTTGGCCTTCCCGGCAAGCTCCTCTTGCCGGGGTCTTGTCTCTTCATCTTGAATGCTTTGTTCTTGAAGGGGCTCCAAGGGAACCCACGGAGGACCCTGGCGGTCGTTCGGCAAGCCTTGCCGCGGGGCGCTGCAACTGCCCGTGCACAAGTTCGGGATACTAAGGTACCCCTACTTTAGTACACCGACAGGAGCCCCCGGGCCTGGGCCATACACGGTGCCGAGCGCTGTTGGGCCAGGCCCAAAACAGGGCACGGGCACGCGCGGGCCTGGGGTATGCCGAATCTAACTCCGTATCCACCGCACCCCCCGCAACGGCACGCGTCAATCACGGCGTCGTGGGGGAGATCGTGGGTGGTTCTTTATTCAGAAAGAGCGCAACGTCCGCCCCCTCCTCCTTATAAGCAGGGGAAACAGGGGTATTTCCCCTATCTTCGCCATTTGTTGCTGCAATCTCAGAAACCTCCGCCGCCCTCCTCCGCTTCCAAAGTCGAAAGAGAGCAGCGCTCCGCTCCCGTCGCCGTCGCCACTACCAGCACCGTCGATCTCCCCCACCGCCTCCGCCATGGCTCCGAAGCCCGGAAAGGGGAAGGCCGCGAAAGCTATGAAGTCGACCGAAGCGCAGAGCGGGCCACCTTCCTCCCCGAGCTCTCTGCAAAGGATCTGAGGGAGTGGTATTATCTCTTCTGGTCGACGGAGACACGGGCACATCCATGCACAAAGGTACTCTCCGCCATCACCTCGCAAGAAGCTCCAGTTGGCGGGTACCCTTTCTTTGCCGTGTTCTTCTACTGCGGGCTCTGCCCGCCATTCTCTGATTTCTTCTGTGATATCATGAACACCTACGAGCTCCACCTCCTTGACTTTACCCCCAACGCCGTCTTGACCATGGCCGTTTTCGCCCATCTATGCAAAAACTTTGTCGGAGTCCACCCCAACGTAGCTCTCTTCTGCCATTTCTTCATGCCCCGTGTCGAGAGAGGGAAAACCCTTGCCAGGGGGATCGCCTGGATCTCGCGAGCCGGCAAGAAGGAGACCTATCTGGAGGGGGAGCTCCGCAGTAAGTGGGATGAGTGGAGAGCAAACTGGTGCTGGGTTGTAGAGGAGAACCCATAGCCGTTCACCGCCCTGCGCCAAGCCCCAGCAGTGCGAGGCAATGATTGGAGCGCTCTGTCCGCGGACGGTGACAAGTTGAAGATCGCCACCACCCGGATCTTGCGCCTCAGACTTGCCGGGTTGACTGTAGGAGCTGTCGGCACAGATTTCCTCCGCCGCCGCATCGCCCCTCTGCAGGCGAAGGGGAGACCTGCCTGGGAATTTGGAGGCCCGACAGACATCATGAGGTTGCACCCAGGCCTCAACTTCAATTTCACCGTCATAGAATTGGACGGGATACTTAAGGAAATATTCAAGCACGACCCGCAGCATCCCGAGTGGTTCAGGTTGCCGGCAGGCGTTGTGCCTCTGTGTAACAACTCCTCGCGCGACCGTATCTGCGCAATGATGCCGTTGTGTGACTCGCACGGGATTGCTCCAACTTGGCAAGAGCCCGCCAGCGACGTCGTGCAGCAGTTCCTCGACAGCCTAGTGGAGGTGGCGGTCAATGCTGACGAGAAGAAGCTCCTCACCCGCGACACCACTGATCAAGAGATGGAGCGCATCGCCACCAGGGCGGAAGAGGCGGCGGCAGCCGCGGCCGCGGGTGAATTCGGGTTCACCATGGAGGAAGCGGACGCGGCGTTGGCGATGAGTCTTGCCGAACGGGAGCAGCCCGAAGAGGAAGAAGAGCTCGCCGCGCCCGACGCCGAGTCAAACGAGCCCGCCGAGGGTGCGAGCGGCCCGCCATCTCCGAGGAGCTTGCCGCGAGCAGGGCCCGCAGCGCAGCCCCCAGCGCAGCCAAGAAGGCGCCTCCGCAGGGTCGGCGACGTAGCAGGGCGGCAAGTGGGCCAACAGCCGTAGCGTCGCGCGACGCACTCTACCGCGGCAAGTACGGTTGCCGCGGGAGCGCCTCCCGCTGCAGTGACAACTGAAGCAGGGCCGTCTCGGGCTGGCGCTGCAGCCCTCGCCAAGCGGCCAAGGGATCCCACCCCTCCACCTCGTCGCGCCGGAGGTGGGCCGAACTTCGACCTCTCCACGCTCAGCTCCGACGAGGAGGAAGAAGAAGAAGAGTAAGATTCCCTTGCTTGTTCTTGTAGTTCTTCAACTTGCTGATCTTGTCTTGCATCGGATCTGATCCACCCTGGGCTCTTCTTTTTCAGGACTCTGGCCCAGAGGGCGGCGAAGAGGGCCAAGGCTCAGGTGGTGGTCATCGAGGACGAGCCCACTGCGACGACAGGAGGCGTGCCCGAGACCACCTTGCCGGATCCGGCCATCACTTCGCAGAGCAGCCCCTAGCGCAGCCCCCAGCGTAAGCATATGGTTTACTTTCTGCTTCTGGGTGCGCGTGGTTGCTCTTTTCCTTTGTTGACATTTGACCACTGGTTTGTTTGTGCAGGAGCGGAACAGCTTCATCAGGAGGGCGTGGTGATCCCCTCCGACTCGTCGTCTGCTTCGACTACGCCGCCAAGGGCGGAATCCCCGGCAAGGGAGCGTTCTCCGGTAAGGGAGCGCTCTCCGGCAAGGGAGGAGTCTCCGGCAAGGGACAGCGCTAACGATCCGCCAGTGGTGGAGGTCATGACAGCAGATCCTAGCATAGGTAGTCCTTCTTGCCCGAAACTTTCCTTGTAGTCTTCTGCTGATTTCTCTTCTCAAATACTTGTTTGATTTCTCCTTCTTCTCCGTTCGTCAGACCTACCCTCCGCGGATCCGATGGAGACCGTGGCGGGCGGCGAGGAGGACACGCGCGGCAACACTGATGATGCCGCGGCCGCCGAAGACGAAGCTGGTGCCGATGAGCCTGCCGGTGAGGAGGCCGCCAAGGCTGCCGCCGAGGAAGCTGGCGGGGGATCTGGCGATCGTACTGACGGCCCTGAGGCCGCAGGAGCATCAGGCGTTGCACCGACCGCCGATCCCTCCGCCGCTGCCGCAGCGTCAGGCTCCGAGGAGCCCCTGCCCGGCGCCTATCTGAAGGCTGGCGAGGGCATCTTCATCAAGCTCCCTTGGGCGTCAAGCTCCAGGGCGCCGATGGAAGGAGAAGCTCTGGATGGGGAGGTGCTTGCCTCCGCCGGGTTGTCGATCGTCGACGCGCCGGGAAGCAGCAGCGGCGAGCCTGAGGAGGAGCGGCTGCTACGGAGGCTGCTGGCGCTCTGCCGTGCCCGCCAAGTCAAGTTGGAGTCCCGGGAAGCGCTTGTCGCGAGGGCGAGCGTGGACATTGAGAAGCGTGCGGAGGAGCTCCGGGGTCTTCGCCAAGAAACTCTCTGGGCCTTGGCGGAGGAGCGGGAGCAGCTTGCTGAGGAGCGGAAGGCCTTCCTCCTTGAGAAGGCTGAGGCTGAAGAGCAGCAGCGGCTCACCGGCGAGAAGCTGTACGCGCGAGAAGGCGAGCTGACTCAGCGGAAAGTGAACCTCGACAGCCACGAAGAGGAGCTTGCCGCGCGCGAATGGGCACTTGGCGGGACGCTCCAAGAGGCAAAGGATGCGTCTGCGGCTGCCGAGGCCGCCAAGAAAGAATTGGAGGCAAAGGTGGCGCAGCTAGAAGCTGATCTGAAGGTTGGTGGCGAAGAGCTTGCCGCGCTCAAGCTAGAGCGCGAGAGGGACGCCCTTGCCCACGGTGAGCTGCAGGGCCGACTCGCCGAGAGGGGCAAGGAACTGAGCACCGCCAAGGATTCCAACGCCGATCTGACGCTGAAGCTGGCCACCTTGACGGAGACGTTGGACAGTGCCAGGAAACGGGAGGCAGACTTGAAGAAAGACATCAAGGCCAACGATGCGCTGCTCGCGAGGGCCGCTGAAACCCAGAATCTCCTCAGAGATACTGTGGCGCTCTGGACGGAGGGCCTCGTGAACGTTGCTGCAGTCATTGAAGAGGAGCTGGTGCAGTTGGGGGTAGAAGGCTTCGGGTATTCCTCCGACGAGAACCTCCAACCCAGCGCCAAGCTCACTCTGTTCTTCAAAGGCGTGGCGGCGGCGCTTCAGCAACTCCGGGAACGGATCCCAAAGCAGTTGGCCGACGAGTCACGCTCGATTTGTGCCGGAGTTCTGGAGAAGGTTCTGGTGAAGGTGGCCTTCCGCAATCCGGGCCTCAACCTCACCAATGTCCTCAAGAGGCTGCCGGCGAATGCTGATCTTGATGCACTTAAGGCCCTCGTCGCACCCATTGTGGACAGGGTGAACGAGGTCAAAAGGGTTGACGGCGGTCGCATAGATTAGGCCGTCCGTTTTCTTCTTTTCTTGTCGCTGCCAGTCATGTCATGGGAACACTTTATTAGAGGCGCGACAAGTTATTTTTGTAATATATCTCTATCTTAGGCAAAAAATTGCTGTGTTACTTTCTTTACTCGACTCTTGGCTTTGTATGGTTCTGCCCTACGCTTTCTAGCGAAACTTGCCGGTGCAGGCACCCTTGCCGCGAGCGCCGAGTGCGGAACTTTAGCAGCCTGCTGGCGGGGTCGCTACCAACAAGCAATCTTGTCGCAACTAGGTGCAGCTCACTTAAGTTGTTGAGCGTACTCGAAACAAAGTAAGGGCGCTAGCGGCTCACTTAAGTTGCTGAGTGGACTCGAAGCAAAGTAAGGGCGCTAGAAGCTCACTTAAGTTGTTGAGCGGACTCGAAACAAAGTAAAGGCGCAACTAGCTACGAGTTGGTTCCTCCGCGCATAGGTTTTCCATACAAAGCACGGTCGTTCAAGGAAAATAACTCAAAAACTTAAAAACCTGATTGCTCAAGCTTTAGCAACTTAGCTTTTCTGTCGTCTGCTTCCCGGCAAGGAGAAACTTTCTTGAACGGCCTGGTCCACACCATTATCTTCTCCTCCCCCCCGGTAAACCTTGTGGGCGAGGGAACCTTCCTTCTTTTGAGAAAGAAATAGAGAAATAAAGTAATGATATGGAGCCTTGGGCTCGTTATCGCTTACCGGGGTCTGGTGCTGCACAAAGTGTCAGATAACATATGCGAAAAAGGATTATAGCATAAAAAACTGACAAGATGTGCGGGGCACATGAACTTTACTGGTGCACGGGGTCTGCGCCCGGCTTTGTACAAAGGATTACATGCAATAGCGGCAAGACTTGTACAAAAGGTGGTTGCCGGAAAAGCTTCCGGCAACCGCGCCCTATGGGTAAAACTTACGAAGATGTTCTATGTTCCAGGAGTTGCTCACCAGAATGCCATCTTCGGTCTCAAGGCGGACAGCGCCGGGCCTAGTGACTCGTTTCACCCGATAAGGGCCTTCCCACTTTGGCGTCAACTTGTTGGAATTCTTGGCGGACTGAACACGCGAAGAACAAGGTCGCCTTCCTCGAAGCTCCTGGCTTTAACTTTGCGGCTATGGTAGCGATGCAAAGCTTGCTGGTAGCGAGCGGCTCGCATAGCAGCCTGAAGACGGTCTTCCTCAAGGAGCAGTGCGTCATCTTTGCGCAACTGCTCTTGCTCGAGCCTATCATAAGCGAGCACTCGAGGTGACCCGTAAACGAGTTCCATGGGGAGAACTGCCTCTGCTCCATAGACTAGAGCGAAAGGTGTCTGGCCAGTGGCTCGATTTGGTGTCGTTCTGATTGACCAAAGAACCACCGCCAGCTCCTCGATCCAGTTCTTTCTGCACTTGTGCAGCCTGTCGAAAGTTCTGGTCTTGAGCCCGCGCAGCACTTCAGCATTTGCCCTCTCTGCTTGACCGTTGCTTCTCGGATGAGCAACAGAAGCGAAGCAGACCTTGGCGCCAAGGTCTTGGACGTACTGCATGAAGGTGCGGCTCGTGAATTGCGTGCCGTTGTTGGTGATGATTCTATTAGGAACCCCGAAACGGCAAACAATCGACCTGAAGAACTTGACTGCTGACTGTGCTGTCACCTTCCTCACTGGTTCCACTTCCGGCCACTTTGTGAACTTGTCGATTGCAACGTACAAGTACTCAAAGCCCCCGACATCTCGGGGGAAGGGGCCGAGGATATTGAGCCCCCAGACCAAAAATGGCCAGGATAAAGGGATCGTCTGGAGAGCTTGAGCTGGCTGGTGTATCTGTTTGGAGTGGAACTGGCACGCTTCACACTTGGTTACTTGTGCAGTTGCATCCTGAAGGGCTGTCGGCCAGAAGAAGCCTTGTCGGAATGCTTTGCCGGCAAGTGCTCTTGCGCCAATGTGGTGACCACATATGCCTCCATGTATCTCTGCCAACAGTTGTTGTCCATCTTCCCGCAAATGCACTTTAATTTCACACCGTTGAGTCTTCTTCTGTACAGTATGCTATCGACAAACTGGTACATACTTGACTGCCGGGCTACTCTTTCCGCTTCTTCTTGCTCTTCGGGAAGCTCTCCTGTCTGAAGGAAATGGACAATCTGTTGTGCCCATGCTGGAGCTTGTGGCTCGACAACAAGGACTAAAGGCGTATCTGCTACTGCGGGAACATCCGCTTCTACGGCAAGGACTTGCGGCCCTGCCGGAGCTTGATGTTCCCTGGCAAGCTTGCCGGAGCAAAACTTATCGGGAGCGTCTGCTTCGATGGAACAAACCATAAGGTTTGCCGGAGCAGACTGCCCCTCAGCATCCTTGGTGTTGATCTTGGGGACTTTCTTGGCGGCGGCTTCGGGGAGCTCTGCCGGAAAGTAGTCACCAGAAACCAACTTCCTCTTCTTATTCTGTCTAGTTGATGGTGTCACGGATGGTTGAGTCAGCTTGAGCACAAAGATCCCTGGTTCCACAGGCAACTTTAGTGCAGCGCACTTTGACAGGCCATCAGCAATGTCATTCTGAGCTCTCGGGACATGTTCCATTTGCAGGCCGTCAAAGTGTTCTTCTAGCTTTCTCACTTCATCAACATAAGCTTCCATCAATGGACTCTGGTAGTTCTTGTTCACTTGGCGGACGACAAGCTGCGAGTCACCCCTTACAATGAGTTTCTTGATCCCAAGGTCGGCTGCGATTTTGAGACCGGCAAGCAATCCTTCATACTCTGCAGTATTGTTGGTTGCTTGCTCTTTGGGAAAGTGCATCTGGACTACGTACTTGAGGTGCTCTCCGGTGGGTGCGACAAGCAGCACGCCTGCACCGGTGCCTTGCAGCGAGAAGGCACCATCAAAGTACATCAACCACTCCTTGCTTGTCTCTTTGACGGGGATGCTTGTCTCTGGAATTTCTTCGTCTGGGGTTGGCGTCCACTCTGCTATGAACTCTGCCAGTGCTCTGCTTTGGATAGTTGAAGTGCTCTCAAACTTGAGGCCAAAGCTTGACAGTTCCAATGCCCACTCGACAATCCTGCCTGTTGCTTCTGGATTCTGCAGTATCCTCTTCAGCGGAAAGCGAGTGACAACTGTGATCTCGTGTGCCTGGAAGTAATGGCGCAGCTTTCTCGAGGCCATGAGAAGGCCGAAAAGCAATTTTTGCACACCAGAGTACCTCGACCTAGCCCCCTGGAGAAGGGAGCTGACAAAGTAAATTGGGCGCTGCACCATCTTCTTCTGCACGTCCTTGCACGTCTGCGCAGATTCATCTTTGTCGGGACCAGAGCTTGTCGGAGAAGCCCCCTACTTGTCGCTGGATTCACTTGCCGCGGTTGCTGGCTCATCGTCCGCCTCCCTCTCCGCTACTAACGCAGCACTAACCACTTGATTGGTTGCTGCCAGATATAGCAGCAACTTCTCTTGTGGCTTAGGTGCGACAAGTATTGGAGTGGAGGACAGGTACCTCTTCAAGTCCTGCAGCGCATCCTCCGCTTCCAGAGTCCATTTCATTGGACTTGCCTTTTTCAATATTTTGAAAAACGGCAGGGCGCGCTCAGCAGACTTAGAGATAAACCTGCTGAGAGCAGCCATGCAACCAGCAAGTATTCGCACATCCTTGACGCGCTTCGGTGCTTCAATCTGCTCGATGGCCTTGATCTTGTCGGGGTTGGCTTCAATTCCCCGCTGAGACACAAAGAACCCGAGAAGCTTGCCGGAAGGGACTCCAAACACGCACTTCTCGGGGTTGAGCTTGAGGTTGATCTTGCGCAGATTTGCAAAAGTTTCTTCTAAATCTTGAATCAAGGTCGCCCTGTTCTTGCTCTTGACCACTATGTCATCCATGTAGGCTTCCACATTTCTGTGTATCTGTGTCTCAAAAGCGACATGGACTACCCTTGCAAATGTTGAACCAGCATTCTTCAACCCAAAGGGCATCCGTACAAAACAGTATGTGCCGCAAGGGGTGATAAATGCGGTTTTTTCCTCATCCTCTTCTGCCATGAAGATTTGATGGTATCCTGAATATGCATCAAGAAATGAAAGCAAATCACATCCAGCTGTGGAGTCAACAATCTGGTCAATGCGCGGCAAGGGAAATGGATCTTTGGGACAAGCTTTATTGACATCAGTGAAGTCTATACAAAGCCTCCATTTCCCGTTCGCCTTGCACACGACTACAGGATTGGCCAACCACGTGGATGGAGCACTCCTCTGACAAGGCCTGCTGCTTCCAATTTCCTGATCTCTTCTGCAATGAACTCTTGGCGCTCCACTGCTTGCTTCCTGACTTTCTGCTTGACGGGCCGAGCATGAGGACAAACGGCTAGGTGGTGCTCAATTACTTTCCCGGGAACACCGGGGATATCAGACGGTTGCCATGCAAACACGTCGACATTCGCCCGCAGGAAAGCAATGAGCGCGCTTTCCTATTTGGGGTCAAGCGTGGCACTGATGGTGAAGGTACCACCAGTGCCGTCCTCCTTGGCGAACACCTTCTTGGTCTCGGGTGGAGCTGCCATCGTCTTCTTGCACTTGCCGGTGGAGCTCGATGGTGCGTCCTCGACGGTAGCGCAGCACTCCGAAGAGGTGCGCTTGCCGGAGTGGGCATCAGAGCTCTTGCCGGACTTTGTCTTCTTCTTCCCCCCGGGAGCTTCAGCGGCAAGTGTGTTGTGATCAGCTGCGGCTGCTGCTTCCCGGTAGATCTTGTCGGCGCAGATAAGGGCATCCTTCTTGTCGCCGGGGACAGAGATGACACTTATCGGGCCTGGCATCTTGAGCATGTTGTATGCATAGTGAGAGGCTGCCATAAACTTGGCGAGCGCCGGACGGCCAAGGATCCCATTGTAAGGCAATGGAAAATCGGCAACGTCAAATGTGACCCTCTCAGTTCTGAAATTCAGCTTGCTGCCAAATGTGACCGGCAGCGTGATCTTCCCCTTCGGCTTGCTCCTTCCCGGGTTGATTCCTTGGAATGTGCCGGTCTCTTCAAGCTCGCTGTCAGGGATCTGGAGTTTCTGAAGGACCGCGGAGGAGATCAGATTCAAGCCGGCCCCGCCGTCAACTAGCATCTTTGTGACCTTGAGGTTGCGGATAGTTGGTGAAACCAACATCAGCAAGCACCCGACCGCAGTTACGCGATCAGGATGATCCTCAATATCGAAGATGATATGCGTGCTGGACCATTTCAGAGGCTTGCGTGACTCTATGGATGGCTCTGCTGCATTCACTTCCCGCATCCACTGCTTGAGTTGGCAGTGCGAAGTATGCAGAGAGGCGCCACCGTCCACGCACAGGACCTCTGTGGCTTTCTGAAATTCCTGCTCATCGGCCTCATCACCATCCACGTCTTCATCATCGTCGTCGTCTTCATCCTTGTCACGGCCACGGGGAGTCCTATCTCCTTGCCGCTGCTTGGCCTTGCCGCGGCGTCCTCCCCGGCCGGGACGTTTCTTGCCGGATCCACCAGCACCTTCCTGGGCCTTCTCCTTGTCGCGTCGCTCGTATTCAGCTTTCTGTTGCTCAACAAGCTGTTCGACTTTCTTGCAGTTCTGGAGATCGTGACCCTTGGTGCGGTGAATCTTGCAATACTGCTTGCCGGAGCCGTCCTGCTTGTCGGCGGCCGCCACAGGCTGGGCCTCCTTGCCGGAGCCACCATCCTTAGTTTCCTTGGCTCCACCTCCGTTGCCGGTCTGCTCGACAGCTAGAACTTCCTTGCCCTTTTTCCTTCTGTTGTTCCGCCACCGGCCTTTCCTTGTCGGGGCGGCATCCTCACTGTCGGATCCTCCTGCTCCTGTACTCTCTCCGGGGAGCCTCCTCCCCTCTTCAGCGCGTGCACACTTGTCGGCCAGGGCGTAAAGCTCGCTCACGTCTCTGATCTTACACATCGCCATCTCCTCCCTCATCCTTCGGTTTCGCACGTTCTGATGGAGCGCGCTGATAATCGCGGCGGGTGGACGTCTGGGATGTTGTGCTGTACACGGCTGAATCTCTGAATGTACTTGCGCAGTGGCTCTCCTTCCTTTTGGGCGAGCAGATGAAGATCGCTCTCTTGGCCATGTGGCTTGTGGCCGCCTATAAAGGCGCCGACAAACTGATGGCATAAATCTGCCCAAGAGGAGATGGAATTGTCCGGCAAGTGCATGAGCCAGGACCTGACGTTGGGCTTGAGTACCAGCAGGAAGTAGTTGGCAAGGATCTTGTCGTCCCGTCCCCCGGCAGCCTGCACCGCGATGGTGTAGATGCTGAGAAACTCCGACAGATGCGTCTTGCCGTCGTACTTCTCTGGTACGTCTGGTTTGAAATTCTTTGTGCTGGGCCACTGGACTTGCCGCAGCTCACAGGTGAACGCAGGACAACCTACCGCGTGCGGCAGATCGCCTGGTTCCCTGGCGCATGCATGTCAACAGAGGGCCCAGCGCGCTTGTCGGATTGATGTCGCGCTTCTCTTCAGCGCTCGATGCGGGTTCGAGCATCTTCTTGTTGTCGTTCATGGAGAACTTGACGCTGGTCGCGAGCTCGTGGGTCCGACGACGCGGTGGAGCCGCTGTCGGGGTGGACCCGACGAGTCGGTGATTTTGGCCTTCGTAGTGGAGAGTGCATGGAAGTCGCACCTCCCCCGGTCTTGTTGCCATCGGCTCGCGTCCGGCTGTCCTATTGCGGCAGCGAGGTGCTTGGTTGCCGCGCAGTGTCGCCGTTGGCGAAGCCGATGAGGCTCTGGATAGTGGCCCTCCATTCGTCGGTCTTGTCCACCGTCGGAGGATAGTCTAGGAGCAGTTGAGCTCGCGCCAAGGCTTCTGCTGGAGTGGTGGGCGGCGGAGGTGAACGGTGCGAGGAGTGGGGCGTGCTCGGACTCCTAACCACGTTAGAAGGAGCAGTGCCCCGTCCAGGCGACCGTACTTCGCTCGAGCCAGCATGTTGACGTGCATGTTGGTCTTGAGCGCCACGAGAACCACCAGCTTGATCTTGGCCCAGCGGACGTATGGCGCTGCGAATGCCATGACGCTGCTGGTCCCGCGCCTACTGAGAGGGGCGCGGTGCGCGCATGGACGCCGAGGTCTGTGCCGCCTTGTCCTTGTACTTGGCCGCACTGAGGGGTCCCTCGTCGATGCCCATTCTTCCGCCGGCGTCCACTCCACCACCCGTTTGCTCCGGAGGCGGTGAAAGCGACGCAGACAGAACAACTGCCTCCAAATCCTTCTTCTTCGGTGGCATGTCGATGAAGACGATGATGATTTAGCTCGGGTGCACGCCGGATCGGGTTCGGACAATCTCGACGCCCCCTACCTGGCGCGCCAAAGATGTCGGGGAAACTGATCCACCAACACCTATGGGGACAGGGCCCCTTTCGGTTCGGAGGGGGGCGGAGGCCGCACAAAGAGCGGATCGAGGCGGTACACGTGAGCAGTTTTACCCAGCTTCGGGCCGCACGGATGCGTAAAACCCTACTGCTGCTTGTTTGTGTGTATTGAATTCTTGCTCAGGAGCGATGGACGCTGCCAGACCGAGCGTGAGAGTGTTTCTGGTGTTTCGAATGAGCCGAACCCCCTCTACGTTGCGCTTGGGCCTCCTTTTATACTTTCAAAGGGGTCACCGACAGGTGGCAACGTAGACTAGAAGGGTAAAAATGGAAAAGGATGCGGTAGGTGCAGCTACCGCTACTGTGGACACAGTGCACCCTACCTAACTCTGACGGCAGGGGACAAGGTCATTGAATGCCCGTCTGAGTTGCCTAAACAGTGCAAAAAATGACCGTTAGGAGCGCCACCGTTCGCCACGATGGCCTCCTCTTCATCTCCGCTTGCCACCGCGTACCCCTGGCTGCACAGGTTCCCGCCATGCGCCCCTGAGAAAGCCCCATGGCGACACGCGGGCGGGTGAGCTGGAGCGCGGGTATGGGGTGGCAGCTGGCCCCCGGCAAGTACCTTGCCGGGGTCGTCGTCTTGTCGCGTCCGGAAGCTTGTCGCTCGCCGGATCTTGCCGGGACGTGTGGTGCGTCGCGGTAAGTTTCTTGTGGCGCCTTGGTTGGCCTTCCCGGCAAGCTCCTCTTGCCGGGGTCTTGTCTCTTCATCTTGAATGCTTTGTTCTTGAAGGGGCTCCAAGGGAACCCACGGAGGACCCTGGCGGTCGTTCGGCAAGCCTTGCCGCGGGGCGCTGCAACTGCCCGTGCACAAGTTCGGGATACTAAGGTACCCCTACTTTAGTACACCGACAGCCTATTCGGCCGCCTTGTGCAGCTCGACCAGTTGTTTCAGCTGGTCGCTTAGAGGCATCGGGTGTTCGGTCCCAGTATACTAAGACCAGAACAGCTTCTCCGTTGAGCTTCCCTCCTCGTCCTGGTAAAACTGTGCAGCATCCAACACGCTGCGGGGCAACTCTGCGAATGCTCCTGGAGAGCTCCGGATTCGGGTAAGTAACAAGTAATTTACTTTCACATGCTTGCTTTGCATATAGAATGCCTTACCCGCCGCTATCTTCTTCATCGCATCAATCTCCTGGAGGGCCTTTTGGGCTTCGGCCTTGGCATCTTTCGCACTCTCAAGGGCCGCGGCAAGCTCGGACTCTCGTGTCTTCAAGTCAAGCTCCAACACCTCGTGCTTCATCACGAGAGCGTGGAGCTCTTGCTGCACCTCGCCCACCCGAGCCTCCTGCCTTTCCCGCTCGGTGCGCTCCTTGGCCGCTTTGTTTTCGGCCTCGGATAGCGCTTGCTTCAGGGTCGCCACCTTGGTTGTGGCCCCTAGCACCTTGGTCGTGATCCTGTCATTTTGCAATCGCATTCTTTTTATATATATCCATAGACTAGGTACTACTTACCGTTGTTCTCCTCGAGCTACCTCTTGGCAAGGCCGAGCTCTTCCTTGGACCCTTTGAGGTCTTGCTTCAGTGCGGCGACCTCCGTAGTCAGTGCGGCAGAGGCCAGCAACGAAGCCTGCATACGCATATAGACATACTTATATTAGACTCCTGCGATATTGTATGATCCTCTGTTCGGCTTTTCTTTGTGAACACCGAACAGAGCATCAGGGGCTACTATCTATGCGGTAATATTTTTCCTATATTTCAAAAACTTACCTCAAAGTCTGTTAGAAGGCTGGCACAGGTTTCAGTCAGTCCGCTCTTGGCAGACTGAACCTTCTGGACCACCGCACTCATAATAGTGCGGTGCTCTTCGTCGATGGAAGCACTGCGAAGCGCTCCTAGCAGATTGTCTAGTGCCTCTGGATGTACACAGGTCACCAGCACAGGCGTCTTGCCCCTTTTGGAAGGAGGCCGCCTGCCCGAGTCCAGAACCACTGGAGGTTCCGGCATGGTGTTTGGCTGAGGGCTGAACTCAGAGCCCTCGGGAGCCTTGCTCCCTCTGCTCCCGGAGTCCGGAAGGTCGCCTTGAGGCGCCTCCGGGACTGTCTCCCCTCGACTCGGTGCCTCTTGAGACAATACCTCAGCGTTGTCCGTAGGGCAAGGGCAGGTGGCGGTTGGAAGTGGATCGCTATCCATATCCGACAAGCCCAGGGAGCCGTCCGACGAGGGTACATCGATACGGGCTCATGGCGGTCTGCATAATCATAATTCGGCGTTAGGAGAACCAGTGCTACAAAGGTATGCTATGAGTTACTCTAGTATCTGAATACTTACGACTTCCCCAGGGGCTTGGCCCTGAGAAGCCATTCGTCTTCGCCTTCAGCGGCGGTGGTGGAGTAGTCCGGAAGGAGGGTCCTCCCCTTCTTGGACCCTTCGTCCCCCCGGTTGGGGCGACCTTCCTTTTCTAGTGTCCCCCAACTGAAGGGGGAGCATCTTCATCTTCCTCCTCGTCTTCGGGGGAGGAGTGCGTCGTGGAGTTATTGGACGATGAGCCCGATAACACCTGGCATCGGGAACTCTTTCGGGTTCCCTTGGCCTTCTTGGTCTTCTCCGGCACCTTCTAAGGAGCCGGAGTCAGCATCTCCGTTAGGAGAGAATCCGAAGTGTCTTCGGGCAGAGGGGCCAGACAGTTAATCTGCCCCAACGTCTCCACCCAGTCCTGTTAAAGGCACGGAGCTGAGACCCAGCACATGGTTAAGCTAGGGGAAATAAATATCCTATCGGATGTATATAACTCACCGAATGCGCTCGGCGCTTCGCACTTAGCCCGCGGTTATCGGTGAGAGAGGGAGGGACCTCGGCGCCCTTGAATAGCACCCTGCAGACATCCTTGTGCGTCGTGTCGAAGAGCTCGCTCAGAGTCTGGTGCTGGGCAGGGTCGAACTCCCACAAGTTGAAATCCTGTTGTCGACACGGGAGGATCCGGTGGATGAGCATGACCTGGACTATGTTGACAAGCTTGAGCTTCTTGCTTGCCATATTCTGGATACATTTCTGGAGTCCGTCTAGCTCCACCGATGAGCCCCAGGACAGGCCCTTCTCTTTCCAGGAGGTGAGCCGTGTGGGGATTCCGGATCGAAACTCGGGGCCGCCACCCAGTTGGTGTCGCGTGGCTCGGTGATGTAGAACCTTTATGGTCTCCACGAAGGAGCCTTCAACCATATAACATTGGGCATCTTGCCCACCGTGGCTCTGCCGCATTCTGCTTGTTGGCCTCCCACCACTTTCGGCTTGATATTGAAGGTCTTCAGCCACAGGCCGAAGTGGGGCCGGATGTGGAGGAAAGCCTCACACACGACGATGAACGCCGAAATATTAAGGATGAAGTTCGGGGCCAGATGATGGAAGTCCATCCCGTAGTAGAACATGAGACCACGGACGAATGGATGGAGGGGAAACCCCAGTCCGCCGAGGAAGTGGTGGAGGAAAACTACCCTCTCGTGAGGTTCTGGGGTAGGGACGATCTGCCCCGCAGCGGGCAGCCGATGCGCGATATTCGCGGCTAGGTATCCGGCCCTGCGTAGCTTTTTGATGTGTCCCTCCGTAACGGAGGAAGCCATCCACTTGCCTCTCGCTCCGGACATGTTTGGAGAAGGTTGAGGAGAAAGATGTGGACTTGGGCGTTGGAGCTCGAGTGCGCGAGAATGGATGAGCAAGGAGGAAGAAGGCGTGGGTAGAAAAAGGTTAAACCTTATCCCTTTATAAGGGTGGACGAAACTATGCGCCCCCACTAGCCTGGTAAAACTCGCTTATCCCCCAAGCGCCGCAATCGATGGCGCGGTTGGGTTACCCACGCCCGTATTGATGGCGCGGTTGGGTTACCCATGCCCGTATTTTCTGCTTTGACAAGACGTGTCAAGAAACTGCCTCGCGTTATGTGCGGGACTAGTTAAAGGAAACGGTTCGAATAATCGCCGAGCCATGGTATGATATCATGTTGCCAAAACGTGTCAGCAGATTAGATTTGTGGAAATATTAGTCTCTCTATGGTGGTATGTGGAACTTATTTTGCAGGGTCGGACACTATCCTTTTCTTTGAACTCTTCTGCGGTATATCCGGAGGAGGAACCCGCCTTGCAATGCCGAAGACAACACTGCGCCGGACTCATCGTCATTGAAGCCTGGTTCAGGGGCTACTGAGGGAGTCCGGGATTAGAGGGTGTCGGTGTCAAAACCGACGGATCTCGGGTAGGGGGTCCCGAACTGTGCGTCTAAGGAAGATGGTAACAGGAGGTAGGGGACACGATGTTTTACCCAGGTTCGGGCCCTCTTGATGGAGGTAAAACCCTACATCCTGCTTGATTTATTCTTGATGATATGGGTATTACAAGAGTTGATCTACCACGAGATCGGAGAGGCTAAACCCTAGAAGCTAGCCTATGGTATGATTGTATCTTGTCCTGCGAACTAAACCCTTCGGTTTATATAGACACCGGAGGGAGCTAGGGTTACACAAGGTCGGTTACAAAGGAGGAGATATACATATCTGTATTGCCTAGCTTGCCTTCCACGCCAAGTAGAGTCCCATCCAGACACGGGACGAAGTCTTCAATCTTGTATCTTCATAGTCCAATAGTCCAGCCAAAGGATATAGTCCGGCTGTCCGGAGACCCCCTAATCCAGGACTTCCTCAGTAGCCCCTGAACCAGGCTTCAATCACGATGGGTCCGGCACGGAGTGTTGTCTTTGGCATTGCAAGGCGGGGTCCTCCTCCGGATATACCACAGAAGAGTTCAAATAAAGAATAGTATCCGACCCTGCAAAATAAGTTCCACATACCACCGTAGAGATAAGAATATTTCCACAAATCTAATATGCTGACATGTTTAGGCAACATGACATCATGCCATGGCTCGGCGATTATTCGAACCGTTTTTCTTTAACTAGCCCCGCACATAACGCGAGGCAGTTTCTTGACACGTCTTGTCAAAGCAGAGATAGTGTTCCCCTTATTACGGGATTCTCATCAATACGGACGCGGGTAACCCAACCGCGCCATCAATTACGGCACTTGGTGGATAAGCGAGTTTTACCAGGCTAGTGGAGGTGCATAGTTTAGTCCGACCTTATAAAGGGACAAGATCTCACCTTTTCTACCCTCGCCTTCTTCCTCCTTGCTCATCCATTCTTGCGCACTAGAGCTCCAACGCCCAAGTCCACATACTTCTCCTCAACCTTCTCCAAACATGTCCGGAGCGGGAGGCAAGTGGATGGCTTCCTCTATCATGGAGGGAAACATCAAAAAGCTGCGCATCGGCTGCCCGCTGCGGGGTAGATCGTCCCTACCCCGGAACCTCACGAGAGGGTAGTTTTTCTCCACCACTTCCTCTGCGGACTGGGGTTTCCCCTCCATCCATTCGTCCGCAGTTTTATGTTTTACAACGGGCTGGACTTTCATGATCTGGCCCCGAACTTCATCCTCAACATTTCAGCGTTCATCGTCGTGTGGGAGGCTTTCCTCCGCATCCGGCTCCACTTTGGCTTGTGGCTGAAAACCTTCAATATCAAGGAGAAGGTGGTGGGAGGCCAACAAGCGGAATGCGGCGGAGCCATGGTGGGCAAGATGCCCAATATTATATGGCCCGAAGGCTCCTTCGTGGAGACCATAAAGGGGTGGCAATCGGCGTGGTTCTACATCACCGAGCCGCGCGACACCAACTGGGTGGTGGCCCCCGAGTTTCGATCCAGATTCCCCACGCGGCTCACTTCCTGGAAAGAGAAGGGCCTCTCGTGGGGTTCATCGGTGGAGCTGGACGGACTCCAGAAATGCGTCCGGAACATGGCAAGCAAGAAACTCAAGCTTGTCAACATAGTCCAGGTCATGCTCATCCGCCGGATCCTCCCATGTCAATAACGGGATTTCAACTTGTGGGAGTTCGACCCGGCCCAGCACAGAACTCTAAGCGAGCTTTTTGACACGACGCACAAGGACGTCTGGAGGGTGCTGTTCAAGGGCGCCGAGGTCCCTCCCTCTCTCACCGAGGACCGCAGGCTAAGCGCGAAGCGCCGAGCGCATTCGGTGAGTTCTATATATCCGGTAGGATATTTATTTCCCCTAGCTTAAACATGTGCGGGGTCTGAGCTCCATGCCTTTGACAGGACTGGGTGGAGATGTCGGGGCAGATTAACTGTCCGGCCCCTCTGCCCGAAGACACTGCGGACGCTCTCCTAGCGAAGATGCTGACTCTGGCTCCTTACAAGGTGCCAGAGAAGACTAAGAAGGCCAAGGGAACCCGAAAGAGTTCCCGGCACCAGGTGCTATCGGACTCATCGTCTGATAACTCCACGATGCACTCCTCCCCCGAAGACGAGGAGGAAGATGAAGATGCTCCCCCTCCAGCCGGGGGAGACAAGAAAAGGAAGGCCGCCCCAACTGGGGAGGTCGAAGGGTCCAAGAAGGGAAGGACTCTCCTTCCCGACTGCTCCACCACCGCCGCCGAAGGCGAAGATGAGTGGCTGCTCAGGGCCAAGCCCCTGGCGAAGTCGTAAGTATTCGGATACCACAGTACCTCATAGCATACCTTTGTCGCACTGCTTCTCCTAATGCCGAATTATGGTTATGCAGACCACCCCGAGCCCGTATCGACGTATCCTCGTAGGACGGCTCCCTAGACTCGTCGGATATGGATAGCGATCCACTTCTGACCGCCACCTCCCCTTGCCCTATGGACAACACCGAGGTATTGTCTCAAGAGGCACCGGGTCGAGGGGAGACAGTCCCGGAGGCGCCTCAGGGCGACCTTCCGGATTTCAGGAGCGGAGGGAGAAAGGCTCCCGAGGGCTCCGAGTTCGGCCCTCATCCGAACACCGCGCCGGAACCTCCAGTGGTTTCGGACTCGGGTAGGTGCCCTCCTTCCAAAAGGGGCAAGACGCCTGTGCCGGTGACCTCTGTCCATCCTGAAAGGATCGAGAAGAGGTGTCTAGAGGGGGGGGGGTGATTAAACACTAATTGCCAAAAGTTGCAGTTTTTAATATTCTTAAGTTTAAGTGGAGTTTAAGAACAAGTTTAACA
Organism: Triticum dicoccoides; assembly: GCF_002162155.2. Classification (NCBI taxonomy): domain Eukaryota; kingdom Viridiplantae; phylum Streptophyta; class Magnoliopsida; order Poales; family Poaceae; genus Triticum; species Triticum dicoccoides. The sequence continues at coordinate 594,535,595 of NC_041388.1, read as the reverse complement.
AACACAATACATATCAAGCAAGCATGCAATGAGTATATGAGCAGCGGGAACTAAAGCATGCAACTTGCAACAATGTAAAGAGAAGGGTTTGGCGTATTCAAACGCAATTGGAGACACGGAGGTTTTTGTCGTGGTTCCGATAGGTGGTGCTATCGTACATCCACGTTGATGGAGACTTCAACCCACGGAGGGTAACGGTTGCGCGAGTCCACAGAGGGCTCCACCCATGAAGGGTCCACGAAGAAGCAACCTTGTCAATTCCATCACGGCCGTCGCCCACGAAGGACTTGCCTCACTAGCGGTAGATCTTCATGAAGTAGGCGATCTCCTTGCCCTTACAAACTCCTTGGTTCAACTCCACAATCTTTTCGGAGGCTCCCAAGTGACACCTAGCCAATCTAGGAGACACCACTCTCCAAGAAGTAACAAATGCTGTGTTGATGATGAACTCCTTGATCTTGTGCTTCAAATGATAGTCTCCCCAACACTCAACTCTCTCTCACATGATTTCTATTTGGTGGAAAGAAGATTTGAGTGGAAAGCAACTTGGGGAAGGCTAGAGATCAAGATTCATATGGTTGGAATGGAATATCTTGACCTCAACACAAGTGTAGGTGGTTCTCTCTTAGAAAATGTGTATTGGAAGTGTAGGTATGTTCTGATGGCTCTCTCCACGAATGAAGAGTGGGTGGAGGGGTATATATAGCCTCCACACAAAATCTAACCGTTACACTAAATTTACCAATCTCGGTGAGACCGAAGGGAAAAACGCGGTCGGACCGATTTAGTAAACCTAGTGACTGTTAGGGTTTTCAGTGGGACCGACTAGTTCAACTCGGTGGAACCGATGTGCTAGGGTTAGGGTAAAACCAAAACTCGGTTTGACCGATTACTCAAACTCGGTGGGACCGATTTGGGTACTAAGCGAAACAGAGAGTTGGCCAACCAAACTCGGTGGGGCCGATTGCATATCTCGGTGGGACCGAAAATATTGCAACAAGTAACAAAGAGTTCGCAAGCCCATCTCAGTGAGACCGAGATCCCATCGGTGAGACCGAACTGATTAGGGTTTCTGGCAGTGGCTATGACATCTGAAACTCGGTGGCGCCGGATAGAAAGAATCGGTGGGGCTGAGTTTGACTTTTGGTTTAGTTCATATGTGGATGTGGGAAGGTAGTTGAGGGTTTTGGAGCATATCACTAAGCACTTTGAGCAAGCAAGCCATTAAGAAACACCTCATCCCCTCTTGATAGTATTAGCTTTTCCTATAGACTCAATGTGATCTTGGATCACTAAAATATAAAATGTAGAGTCTTGATCTTGAAGCTTGAGCCAATCCTTTGTCCTTAGCATCTTGAAGGGGTTCCACATCCTCTAGTCCATGCCACTCCATTGTTGAACTTATCTGAAACATACTAGGTAAAAGTGTTAGTCCAACAAGAGATATGTTGACATTAATTACCAAAACCACCCAGGGAGCACTTGTGCTTTCAATCTCCCACTTTTTGGTAATTGATGACAACATACATCAAAGCTTTAGATAAAGATATAGAGAATAGCAAGTAAAGCTTTGGAAAGACATGTAACATGCATAGGCTCGCCCTACATGTATGCAATCATGTGAATATTGAATATAGTAGCATGTGAATGCGTAAACATGACAGAGTAAGCAATGTGTTACATGTATCTTGGCTATATGCATCAGAGCAAATGATGTGAATGTGAGAAATGTACCTTCATGCTCATGAGTCCTTCTTGCAAACAGTATGTACATCAACAAGAACTTCTCATTCACATGACCGTGATGCATATACTTACCTTGTGGTCTTGAGTTGGCTTAGGATGGGATGAACCTACACAAACAAGGTTAAATAACACAGATACACCTACTGACCAGAGCAAGCAAGAGAAACCACAAGAGAACCAACACTGGGATGACATGTAGAGTGAGTACTAAGTACCACATTGGATATAGACATGCCCCCAAAGGTAAAGATATGCAATAAAATCAGAGATTTCCTTCCCTTAGATGTCTTGCTCCCCCTGAATCTGCATGGGATATTGGGAGAAGATAGGGAACAGAAAATCAGAGCAACAAAAAAGAAACAACAGAGCTTGAGCTAAAGCAAGCAACCAAACATGTCTTTCCCCTCTTAAAGACATGTGACATCTCTCCTCTTGAACACCAAGCATATGGGGTCTTTGATGATATTACTTTCTCCTAGTTGAGAAACTCTCTCCCCCTGAGTACTCTCTCTTTCTCCTCCTATAGGAAGGATTAAGCTTTGATGTGATCTCTCTCTCCCCCTTTGACATCAATTTCCAAGAAGGGCTCTTCTGGACATGTGATACAAATGGGTTGGTCCTTGAGTCATAGAGTAAAGCAACATGTCTAATATGATGCTGGCAGAGGACAAGAATCATTGAGTGGAGCTGGAGCAAACAGAAATCAGGAATAAGTGGCAAGTTGGCTTTCCTGTGATGAAATCGGTAACTCCGAGTTGTGTGCTACGGTTGCACGGAAGGATTTCGGTTGGGCCGAAGAGAACAAACCGGTGTGACCGAGTTCATCAGAGTGAAACCACTTGTCACCTCAGCTCACTAGACAAGTAAGATCTCACAAGGATATGCAAGGAATTAACTGAAAGATTTGTAATGAATTGGATGCAGAAAATGCAGAACAAAAAAGGAAAGAAAAGAAACTAAAAGTTCTAGATGAAGTTTTTTTTGAAAGGGCAAACAAATATGCAAATGCAAAAGCACGGAGAAAAACTAGAGAACTTCATCTAGAAATGGTCGGTGACAATGTCACCTATGTTAGAGTAAATTGACTTAGGAGTCAAGTTAGAGCACTTGATCATAGATCATACTCGTCATTTAAGCTCAAAATGGGGTTACCATTTTTCGTTTAAGCCTTTTGATGTATTCACATCTTGTCGAGTTGCTTTGACTCATGACTTGGAGTAAAGCTTCTCTAAGATGGAATAACATACCTTGGGTGGTGGTGTTGATCTTGTTCATATAGTTGAACTTGTGTGGGTTGCTCAAGGTTGATGTAGTTCATCAAGGATTGGGAGCACCACTTGGAGTTTGAGTTCATCTACCTACATGGGTTAGCTTTGCAAGGAAGAGCACTTGTGTATCCAAAATGACAATCATGAGACTCAACATGGAATTTGCTAAAGGATATGTTTGAATGGTTTCGTGCTTCCTTGTCTTCAACCACCATTGTGTAGAGACTTGGTGATGTAGAAATTGCTCAAGATATGAGTGTGTGGCAATCTCATAGACTTAGATTCAACCAAGTACCTACACGGGTTAGATACCATGCAAGGTACAAATATATCCAAGACATATGAATAGCATCATAAGAGAAATATCGAGGATTAGTCATAGGCTCATGCCCCGCATGTATCAAATGGAGTTTCTACTCCAAGTTTGAAGCATCAATGATGTTCAATTCACCTCTCAACCTGCAAAACACTTTCTCATCAAGTGGTTTAGTGAATATATCTGCCAATTGCTTATCGGTGCGAACATGCTTAAGGTTAATGTCCCCTTTTGCAACATGATCTCGAATGAAATGATGACGAACTTCAATATGCTTAGTTCGAGAATGTTGCACGGGATTGTGAGCAATCTTAATAGCACTTTCATTGTCACATAGCAATGGAACATGTTTCACATATATCCCATAATCTTTAAGAGTTTGGGTCATCCAAAGTAATTGAGCGCAACATGAACTAGCCGCAATGTATTCCGCTTCGGCGATGGATAAGGATACCGAGTTTTGTTTCTTGGAAGACCAAGACACAAGAGATCTACCAAGGAATTGACAAGTACCCGAAGTGGACTTTCTATCAACCTTGTCTACGGCATAGTCCGAATCGGAGTAGCCAACAAGATCAAAAGAGGACCTCTTAGGATACCAAATGCCAAAATTTGGTGTATGGATTAGGTATCTCACTATCCTTTTCACAGCCTTAAGATGACATTCTTTAGGAGTAGCTTGATATCGCGCACACATGCACACACTTAGCATAATATCGGGACGAGAGGCACATAGATATAACAATGAACCAATCATAGAGCGATAAACCTTTTGATCAACCGGTTCACCATCTTTTGTCAAATCAAGATGTCCACTAGTAGGCATGGGTGTAGTCATACCTTTGCATTCTTGCATATTAAACTTCTTGAATAAGTCATTGATGTAGTTTGTTTGAGAGACAAAGGTACCTTCCTTAGTTTGCTTGATTTGCAAACCGAGAAAGAATTTGAGTTCACTCATCATAGACATCTCAAACTTCTCCGACATTAGCTTTCCAAACTTCTCACTAAAATGAGGGTTAGTTGGACCAAATATGATATCATCAACATAAATTTGGCACACAAATAGTTCTCCATTAACCCTTTTAGTAAAAAGAGTAGAATCAATTTTACCAATTTCAAAGCCTTTTTCAATAAGGAACTTGGTCAAGCATTTATACCATGCTCTAGGGGCTTGTTTAAGACCATAAAGGGCTTTGTGAAGTTTGTAAACATGATTAGGTTTCTTGGGATTGATGAAGCTAGGAGGTTGCTTAACATAAACTTCTTCCTCAATTTTACCATTTAGAAAAGCACTTTTAATGTCCATTTGGTACAAAGTGATATCATGGTGATTAGCATAAGCAAGTAAGATGCGAATGGACTCGAGTCTAGCAACGGGAGCATATGTCTCACCATAGTCCATACCTTCAAATTGTGTGTAGCCTTGGGTGACGAGATGTGCTTTGTTGCGAACCACTTGTCCATCTTCATCTTGCTTGTTGCGAAACACCCATTTGGTACCAATGATGTTGTGGTTGTTGTCGGGTTTCTCGACTAATGTCCACACTTGATTTCTCTCAAAGTTGTGTAGATCTTCATGCATAGCGTTTATCCAATCCGGATCCTCCAATGCTTCTTCAACCTTCATAGGTTCAATGCTAGAGATGAATGAGTAATGTTCACAAAAGTTAGCTAAAGGAGTTTTAGAGCGAGTGATTCTCCCGGTTTGGATATCATTGTAGATTTTCTCGACGGGATGATCTTTGGCAATTCTTGCTCGAACTCGTGAAAGCTTTTGCTTGGGTCGGGGTGGAACATCCTCTTCATCTTGTTCTTCTTCTTGGCCTTCTTCATTGTTGACGTTGTCGTTCTCTTGTCGTGGTGGAGAAGGAGGTTGTTGATGTTCATCTTGGTGTGCTCCCTCGTTTTCTTCATCTTGGCGTGTCCCCTTGTGGATGCTTCCGTATCAACTCTTGGTTCACCTTGTCGTGAGGTAGAAGCTTCCACTTGGACGGACGAGGTACTCTCCTTCACTTCCGTTGGACGAATCTTGCCAATGGACAAGTCTTGAATTGCTTCCAAAGGGTCTTTGTCTCCTACATCAATTGGCAATTGCTCTACTTGCGAGCCATTAGATTCATCAAACTTCACATCTACCATCTCTTCAACCTTTCGGGTGAAATTGTTGTAGACACGGTAAGTGTGAGAGTTTGAGCCATAACCAAGTAGGAAACCTTCATGAGATTTAGGAGCAAATTTAGAACGACTATGCTTATCAAGAATGTAGCACTTTGAGCCGAATACTCGAAAGTATCCAACTTGGGGTTTGTTACGGGTGAGGAGCTCGTATGCCGTCTTGCCGAGTAGCTTGTGAAGATACAAGCAATTTGTTGCATGACAAGCTGTCTCAACCGCTTCCTCCCAAAAGTGCTTTGGCGTTTTGTACTTATCAAGCATCATTCTTGCCATCTCGATAAGAGTCCGGTTCTTCCTTTCAACAACTCCTTTTTGTTGAGGTGTGTACGTAGCCGAGAACTCGTGTGAAATACCTTCTTCGTCAAGAAAGGTGTCCACATTTGTGTTCTTGAACTCCGTTCCGTTGTCACTCCGAACCTTCTTGATCTTCACGTCAAACTGATTTTGGGCCTTCCTAGCGAAGTTTTTGAAGATCTTTTGGACCTGCAATTTGTCATCAAGAAAGAACACCCACGTAAATCTTGAAAAATCATCAACTATGACTAGACCAAATGAGTTACGACTGAGACTCTTGTAGGCATTTGGACCAAAGAGATCCATGTGAAGTAACTCGAGTGGTCTTCTTGTGGTCATGATGTTCTTTGCGCGGTGACTTCCTCCAACTTGTTTTCCTGCTTGACAAGCACTACAAAGTCTATCCTTATCAAATATGACATCTTTTATTCCAAGGATATGATCACCTTTAATAAGCTTATCAAGATTTCGCATACCAACATGACCTAGTCTTCTATGCCACAACCAGCCTTTAGAAGATTTGGCAATTAAGCAAGTTTTAGGTTGAGCCTTTTTAGTGAAATCAACAATGTAAAGATCTCCTCTACGTATACCGGTAAAGACCATTTTATGATTATCTCTACGAAACACTTGGCAGTCTACTTCAGTAAATAGGACATTGAAACCGAAATCAGCAAGTCTAGATACTGAAAGTAAGTTGTAGCCAAGAGATTCAACGAGCATGGCATTTTGTATGGAGCTATCATGTGAGATGGCCACCTTACCAAGGCCAACCACCTTACCCTTTGAATTATCACCAAAAGTGACATACTTTCGAGGGCCGTCATTTTCAGCAAGCTCACGGAACATGTCTTTATCTCCGGTCATATGATCAGTACATCCACTATCAAGGACCCATTCCTTTCCTCCAGCCATGTAGCCACGAAGATTTGCCATAAGACCAAAGTGTCTCATCGCATCATCGAGATCATAGTCACTATCATCGTCATCATCATCCGAGTATTCATGTTCAACATCATATTGTGATTGATCAATTCCTAGATAGGGCAATTCATTAGATAAATGATCATTTCTATAGTTATCTTTATGAATACTAATAGCTCTGGAAATGATATTGCTAATGATTCCAACATATCCTTTGGCACTCGTAAGATTAGTAAGCTCAAATAAGCAGTCACCAAATTTGGGATCATTGGAACTCATCTTAATCAAAGCAATAGACTTATGGAGGATTTCATCTAGATCTTTCAAGGAGTAATTAGGAAAGAGTTCCTCAAGAAATTTCCATATGGTGTAGGCACACTTAATAGTCAGCAAACATCCAATCAAGTTTCTAGGCAAGCCTCTATTGATAAGATTAACAGTTCTAAGATTGCGAAGCATGTCAATATCTTCATCTAGGGTAGGGTGCAAAGGATCAACATGAGGTGCACAAGGACTAGTAATGTACTTGTTCAAATGATATTCATTGAAAATCTCAAGCATTTCATTTTTCCACTCATGAAAATACTCTCCATCAAGAATAGGCACTCTATGTCTAAGACTCCCCAAAGTAGACACATCCATCTTCCTCCAATGGTGTTTAAACCAAGGCAATGGAGACCAATGCTCTGATACCAATTGAAAGGATCAAGAAGAGGTGTCTAGAGGGGGGGGGTGATTAGACACTAATTACCAAAAGTTACAGTTTTTTAATATTCTTAAGTTTAAGTGGAGTTTAAGAACAAGTTTAACAAACACAATACATATCAAGCAAGCATGCAATGAGTATATGAGCAGCGGGAAGTAAAGCATGCAACTTGCAAGAATGTAAAGAGAATGGTTTGGAGTATTCAAACACAATTGGAGACACGGAGGTTTTTGTCGTGGTTCTGATAGGTGGTGCTATCGTACATCCATGTTGATGGTGACTTCAACCCACGGAGGGTAACGGTTGCGTGAGTCCATGGAGGGCTCCACCCATGAAGGGTCCACAAAGAAGCAACCTTGTCTATTCCATCACGGCCGTCGCCCACGAAGGACTTGCCTCACTAGCGGTAGATCTTCATGAAGTAGGCGATCTCCTTGCCCTTACAAACTCCTTGGTTCAACTCCACGATCTTGTCGGAGGCTCCCAAGTGACACCTAGCCAATCTAGGAGACACTACTATCCAAGAAGTAACAAATGGTGTGTTGATGATGAACTCCTTGCTCTTGTGCTTCAAATGATAGTCTCCCCAACACTCAACTCTCTCTCTCACAGGATTTGGATTTGGTGGAAAGAAGATTTGAGTAGAAAGCAACTTGGGGAAGGCTAAAGATCAAGATTCATATGGTTGGAATGGAATATCTTGACCTCAACACAAGTGTAGGTGGTTCTCTCTCATAAAATGTGTATTGGATGTGTAGGTATGTTCTGATGGCTCTCTCCATGAATGAAGAGTGGGTGGAGGGGTATATATAGCCTCCACACAAAATCTAACCATTACACTCAATTTACCAATCTCGGTGAGACCGAAGGGAAAAACTCGGTCGGACCAATTTAGTAAACCTAGTGACCGTTAGGGTTTTCGGTGGGACCGACTAGTTCAACTCGGTGGAACCGATGTGCTAGGGTTAGGGTAAAACCAAAACTCGGTTTGACTGATTACTCAAACTCGGTGGGACCGATTTGGGTAATAAGCGAAATAGAGAGTTGGCCAAGCAAACTCGATGGGGCCGATTGCATATCTCGGTGGGACCAAAAATATTGCAACAGGTAACAAAGAGTTTGCAAGCCCATCTCAGTGAGACCGAGATCCCATCAGTGAGACCAAACTGATTAGGGTTTCTGGCAGTGGCGATGACATCTGAAACTCGGTGGCGCCAGATAGAAAGAATCGGTGGGGCCGAGTTTGACTTTTGGTTTAGGTCATATGTGGATGTGGGAAGGTAGTTGAGGGTTTTGGAGCATATCACTAAGCACTTTGAGCAAGCAAGCCATTAAGCAACACCTCATCCCCTCTTGATAGTATTCTCTTTTCCTATAGACTCAATGTGATCTTGGATCACTAAAATAGAAAATGTAGAGTCTTGATCTTGAAGCTTGAGCCAATCCTTTGTCCTTAGCATCTTGAAGGGGTTCCACATCCTCTAGTCCATGCCACTCCATTGTTGAACTTATCTGAAACATACTAGGTAAAAGTGTTAGTCCAACAAGAGATATGTTGACATTAATTACCAAAACCACCCAGGGAGCACTTGTGCTTTCACATCCCGAGGCACTAGACAGTCTGCTGGGAGCGCCTCACAGCGCTTCCATCGACGAAGAGCACCGTACTATTATGAGTGCGGTGAACCAGAAGGCTCAGTCCGCCAAGAGAAGACTGACTGAAGCCTATGCAAGCCTTCTAATAGGCTTTGAGGTAAATAGGGAAAAATATTACCACATAGACAGTAACCCCTGATGCTCTGTTTGGTGTTCAGAAAGAAAAACCGAAGAGAGGATCAACTAATATTCGCAGGAGTCTAATTAAGTATGCTTGTATGCATTTGCAGGCTACGCTGCTGACCTCTGCCGCACTGACTATGGAGGTTGCCGCTCTGAAGCAGAACTTCAAGCGGTCCGAGGGAGAGCTCGGCCTTGCCAAGAGGCAGCTCGAGGAGAACAAAGGTAGGTAATACCTAGTCTATAGATGTGTATATATAAAAAAGATGTGATTGCAAAATGACAGGACCATCATAAATTTGCCAGGGGCCACTACCGAAGTGGCGACCCTGAAACAAGCGCTATCCGAGGCCGAAAAGAAAGCGGCCAAGAAGCGCACCGAGCGAGAAAAGGAAGAGGTGCGGGTGGGAGAGGTGCAGCAAGAGCTCCAAGCTCTCGTGACGAAGCACGAGGCGTTGGAGCTTGACTCAAAGACGCTTGAGTCTGAGCTTGCCGCGGCCCTTGAGAGCGTGAAGAATGCCAAGGCTGAAGCCCAAAAGGCCCTCCGGGAGATAGAGGCGATGAGGAAGATAGCAGCGGGTAAGGCATTCAATATGCAAAGCAAGCATGTGAAAGTAAATTACTTGTTACTTTCCTGAGTCCGGAGCTCTCCAGGAGCATTCGCAAATTTGCCCCGCAGCATGTCGGATGACGCACAGTTTTACCAGGCCAAGGAGGGAAGCTCAATGGAGAAGCTGTTCTGGTCTTAGTATACTGGGACCGAACACCCGATGCCTATGAGCGACCAGCTAAAGCAGCTGGTCGAGCTACACAAGGCGGCCGAACAGGCCATGAAGGGCTTTATAGTTCGGATGTGGCCCGGCGAAGCCCTTCCCAACAGCTACTTTGGCCTGGTGATGCAGCTTGCAGATGCCTGCCCACAGCTGGAAGTCATCAAGCTGTCCGTCTGCATCGAAGGTGCATGCCGGACTTTCGCCCGTGTGAAGGTGCAATGGGCCAAGCTTGACGCCGTGAAGCTGATCAGGGAAGGGCCGCCAGAGGGCAAGGAGCATCGCCACCCCGAGATGTACTATGAGGGTGTCCTAAAGGGTGCCCGTCTCGTAGCGGACGAGTGTACAAGAGATATAATATTTGAGTAAACTTGCTCGTGTAATCCTGTATTCATGAAAACTTATTCATATGCGCTATGCAACGCTTGTTTGAATTTAAAATATTGCCTTCTGTTCGGCTGTTTATCAAATCTGAGAGATGGCTAGTCGTCGGCTTCTGCCCCCATGCCACGAGTGCTGGGGTGTTCGGGATAAACCTGAGCACTCTTGTTCCCATTTTTGGGTCCTTCGAGGGAGGTGCTCGGCACAACGATCAAGGCAATCGGACTATAATGCTTTATCACTCTCACTTAGCCATAGAATTCTATAATTTCAAATTTAGGCGAAGCCCCTAGTATTCAGAAGGCCGAATTCGGGGCTCTATACACGCCTTAAGCCGGACAAAGCCGACTCCTCGCTCTAAGCGGCATAAGTCTTTAGGGACTCGAAAACCTCTTGACCAGCGACCAGTCTCTCGCCTTATCATGACAGTCAGTTTTAGCTTTCTCTACTGAGGTGCTTAGCCCAGCAGAACCGGGGCACAATCACAGTAGTTCTCCCAGTGCTACCTTAGCCGATTTAGCGGAACGTAAGGTACCAAAACAAGGGAGCCGGGCAAACCCAACTATTGACCAAAGACATGATTCGGAGTTGATGCATATAATGCTATAAGTTTGGGGTGCCGCACTGTTGAAAGTGTTCGGACTTCTCACACCATAATAAGGGGTATGCTTAAGCCCCTAGAGTATTAGCCGTACTAGAGTGTATGGGTGCTTGATGTCATGAATGAACATATATATGTATATATATATAAAGGAAGAATAAAGAATGCGATAATAGTCTAGTGGTATGCATTGTTTATTCAGAATGGTGCGTTAAAGTAGAATGGTACATGTAGTGCGATAAGCAAAAAGTAGGACTATGTCCCCTCCAAGGGCAAGCTGAAGAATAGTATTAAAGCAAGTATTGCACTCGTTATCGTAATCCACCTAGGAGTTCCGTCGTGTGACATAGCTTTTTGCCTTCTTGGATGCTGCATCATATGTTCGGCAATCATGCTGCCGGACAGGGTTTCTAGAGATTAAAGTCCTGAAAGAGAGAAAAATAACAAAGCGGGAAGCCCCTAGTGCGGTTTAAGCCGCGTCTTGGGGCGTGCCGTAATCGTGCCCCCTCCCTACCTGTGCCCATTGTATTTTTAATGCGTAATTATGTACGCGTGGCATGAGTTTTGCCGTTTGGCTTGGGCCGGGGTGGGAGCCGCATTGCTATGCGAGCTCGGGATGTGCCAGGCGGTCATGTTGCCGATTACTCCAGGCGCGCTTGAAGGTGTTCGGGTCCTTAAACGCCGAACTAGTGGATTGCCTTAAGAGGCTGCTTTGCGCTTCCGCTGCGAGGGCCGCAGTGTGCTCCTCCATTCGGAGAGAGCGCTCTATGTTTCCATTAACTGTAATGACCCCTCGAGGTCCTGGCATCTTGAGCTTGAGGTATGCATAATGCGGTACCGCATTGAATCTCGCAAATGCGGTTCGCCCGAGCAGTGCATGATAACCACTGCGGAACGGGACTATATCGAAGATTAACTCTTCACTTCGGAAGTTATCCGGGGATCCGAAGACCACTTCCAGTGTGACTGAGCCTGTGCAATGGGCCTCTACACCTGGTATGACGCCTTTAAAGGTTGTTTTTGTGGGTTTGATCCTTGAGGGGTCTATACCCATTTTGCGCAATGTGTCCTGATAAAGCAGGTTCTGGCTGCTGCCGCCATCCATAAGGACTCGAGTGAGGCGAAATCTGTCAATGATTAGGTCTAGGACCAGTGCTGCAAATCCTCCATGACGGATACTAGTGGGGTGGTCCCTGCGATCGAAGGTGATCGGACAGGAGGACCATGGGTTGAACTTTGGGGCGACTGGCTCCAATGCATATACGTCCCTGAGCGCATGCTTCCGCTCCCTCTTGGGGATGTGGGTTGCATATATCATGTTCACCGTCCGCACTTGTGGGGGTAACCTCTTCTGTCCTCCGATGTTCGGCTGCCGGGGCTCTTCCTCGTCATCGCTATGTGGCCCCTTATCTTTGTTTTCGGCAATTAACTTGCCGGCCTCCTTGAACACCCAACAATCCCTGTTGGTGTGGTTGGCTGGCTTGTCTGGGGTGCCGTGTATTTGACACGAGCTATCGAGTATACGGTCCAAACTGGACGGGCCCGGAGTGCATCGTTTGAATGGCTTTTTCCACTGATCGGGTTTAGAGCCTTTGAATCCGACATTGACTGCCGTATCCTTAGTATTATCGCTGTTAATGCGGCGCTTATGTTTGTTGCGATGGGACCTGCTATTGCCTTCCTTGGTATCCGAAGTACCATGGTTCTTTGATATGTTATTACTGCGAGCCAGCCAGCTGTCTTCTCCCGCACAAAAGCGGGGTCATGAGTGTCGTGAGAGCTGCCATAGATTTCAGCTTTTCCTGACCAAGGTGCCGGGCTAGCCACTCGTCGCGGATGTTGTGCTTGAAAGCTGCTAGGGCGTCTGCATCCGGACAATTGATGATTTGATTTTTCTTTGTTAGGAACCGTGTCCAGAATTGCCTGGCCGATTCCTCTGGCTGCTGAATTATGTGGCTCAAGTCATCGGCATCGGGTGGTCGCACATAAGTGCCCTGAAATTTGTCGAGGAATGCGGCTTCCAGATCTTCCCAACAGCCAATGGACTCTGCTGGCAGGCTATTGAGCCAATGCCGAGCTGGTCCTTTGATTTTGAGTGGGAGGTATTTAATGGCGTGTAGATCATCACCGCGTGCCATGTGGATATGCAGGAGGAAATCCTCGATCCATACCACAGGATCTATTGTGCCGTCGTATGATTCTATTTTTACGGGTTTGAAACCCTCTGGGATTTGATGATCCATTACTTTGTCTGTGAAGCATAAGGGGTGTGCAGCGCCTCTGTACTGGGCTATATCACGACGCAACTCCAATGAGTCTTGCCCGCTGTGCTCGGCCCAGCCGGATTTACTTTTACTGTATCCGGCGTTACGATTATCGTCTCGCATAGTGGCGCCCCCCCGCGATTCGTAGATCGATCTTGCGTGTTTTTCTTTGTCCTCCAATACGTCTCGCAGGTCTGGCATATTTCCCCATGCCATTTTATTTGAATGGCATCGGGGTGCAGGCTGAGCTTTTCACTAGAATGCCTCCCTGTCGCGGCCACGAGGTGGCCGGTCAGTCGTATCATACGCTTCTTCCTCCAGTCGGGATTGCAACCTGCATTTTGGGTAACTCTTGGAGGGGCGTTCAAGTTTATATTCCTCGGCCGGCAGGACTTCAGTCCATCTGTCAACTAGCAGATCTTGATCAGCTTGAAGCTGCTGCTGCTTTTTTTGAAGGCTATTTGCCGTGACTATAAGCCGGCGCTTGAAGTGCTCTTGTTTGACGGGATCCTCTGGCACGATGAATTCGTCATCGTCGAGGCTTGCCTCGTCTTCGGAGGGAGGCATGTAATTATCATCCTCCGCCTCCCCGTCTGCCGCTCCTTCTGGAGGGCTGGCTTCTCCATCCTCCTGCCCTAAATTGTGCTGGAGGAGATTGTTGCCATCTTCGGCACTATCCGGAGTGTTATTATCTCCTGTGTCGGTATCACCGCTTTTGCTTTGGCGGGACTTAGAGCGGCGTTGCTGACATCGTCGCTTGGGTTGCTTCTTGGAGGGGTCATCCTCTGCTGTCTCGTCGCCATTGCCTTCTTTGGGTGTGTCCACCATGTATATATCGTATGATGAGGTGGATGTCCAGTGCCCTGTGGGCAGTGGTTCCTCTTCGTCTCCCGCATCATCATCCATACCGTCGATGTCTTCGGAGTCGAAGTCGAGCATGTCGGTTAAGTCGTCAACAGTGGCTACTCAGTGGGTGGTGGGTGGGCGGCGAATTTCTTTGTCATCCGCATCCCAATCCTGCCGGACATAGTTAGGCCAGGGTCCTCCTGACAAGGAGAGAGACCTTAATGATTTCAGTATGTCGCCAAAGGGCGAGTGCTGGAAAATATCCGCGGAGGTAAACTCCATGATCGGCACCTAATCAGATTCGCTAGGAACGGGCGCTGGTGGTTTGGAGTTCGTGGCTGGAGAAGGATCCGACAGTTTGACAACACGGCTCTCGTGCAGGGTAAGGTCGATGTTCGGCTCGATCACCGCTGAGGATAAGGCCTCCGTGGCGGGGTCTATCCACCCGTCCACGGATGGTGCAACTGGCTCCGAATTGAGGGTCGGAGTGGCTGCCGGTGTGATCTCCTGAACACTGTCCGATGGTAGAGCTAAATCGTACTCATCGTGACCGTGTGACGCACAAGGCAGAGGCTCGAATCCGTCGAAGATCAAGTTTCCGCAGATATCGGCTGTGTAGTTTAAGCTTCCAAACCTGACCTGGTGGCCAGGGGCGTAACTTTTGATCTGCTCCAGATGGCCTAGCGAGTTGGCCTGCAGTGCGAAGCCGCCGAATACAAAGATCTATCCGGGAAGAAAAGTCTCACCCTGGACGGCATCGCTATCGATGATCATAGGAGCCATCAGGCCTAATGGCGATAACATAGAGGAACTCTCGATGAAAGCACCAATGTCGGTGTCAAAACCGACGGAACTCGAGTAGGGGGTCTCGAACTGTGCGTCTAAGGCGGATGGTAATAGGAGGCAGGGGACACGATGTTTTACCCAGGTTCACGCCCTCTTGATGGAGGTAAAACCCTACGTCTCGCTTGATTTATTCTTGATGATATGGGTATTACAAGAGTTGATCTACCATGAGACCGGAGAGGCTAAACCCTAGAAGCTTGCCTATGGTATGATTGTATCTTGTCCTATGGACTAGACCCTCCGGTTTATATAGACACCGGAGGGGGCTAGGGTTACACAAGGTCGGTTACAAAGGAGGAGATATACATATCCATATTGCCTAGCTTGCCTTCCATGCCAAGTAGAGTCCCATCCGGACACGGGACGAAGTCTTCAATCTTGTATCTTCATAGTCCAATAGTCCGGCCAAAGGGTATAGTCCGGCTGTCCGGAGACCCCCTAATGCAGGACTCCCTCAGGGGGTCTCCGGACAGCCGGACTCTATCCTTTGGCCGGACTGTTGGACTATGCAGATACAAGATTGAAGACTTCATCTCGTGTCCGGATGGGACTCTACTTGGCGTGGAAGGCAAGCTAGGAAGTACGGATATGGATATCTCCTCCTTTGTAGCCGACCTTGTGTAACCCTAGCCCCCTCCAGTGTCTATAAACCGGAGGGTTTTAGTCCGTAAGACAACAAACAATCATATCATAGGCTAGCTTCTAGGGTTTAGCCTCTCCGATCTCGTGGTAGATCAACTCTTGTAATACTCATATCATCAAGAATAAATCAAGCAGGACGTAGGGTTTTACCTCCATCAAGAGGGCCCAAACCTGGGTAAAACATCGTGTTCCCTGCCTCCTGTTACCATCCGCCTTAGACGCACAGTTCGGGACCCCCTACCCGAGATCCGCCGGTTTTGACACCGACAGTCTTGGTATTTGTTCCTAGCGCCTTGCGACGGAACACGAAGATCGATCTGGCTCCGAATTCTTAATTGTACTAGGAACAACACCTGTCGGTCTCGACGGATCATTGAACGGCGGTAGTGGACGCACATAAACACAGCAATCCTTAACTCTTCTTGAGCATTGACCTCATACTGTCCGCTCCAAAAGTTAGTCACGATTCAACGATGAACTTTGCCGGCTCAGACCAAAGTTACCCTATGTTGGATTATCCTGCGTGCCTCTTCTTCTACTTTACCTAACGAATCATGAGCTTTTGATCCCTAGAAAAGATCCCTCCAAGAACTCAACACCACCGTGCGCGAGCCCCACGGTGGGCGCCAACTGTCATGGATTTTTGACGGTAGATGTCCTCGTGGAAAGGACTTAGTCGTGAGGCCAATGCATCTATGTGGTAGCTTGAACGGGGTTGGTCGGGATCGAGAGATGCGAGGTTTTACCCAGGTTCAGCCCCTCACTATCGAGGTAAAAGCCTGCATCCTGCTTCATTGATATTGATGATGATGATCACGATTACACGGGTGCTCTAACTCGGGAGCTATAGACTTGTTTGTCTAACCCTAACTTATCAAACTTGTCCCTCTTGGGGTGCCCTGCCCCTCCTTATATATGTTGAAGGGGCGGCTTACATGACTAGTCCTATTAGGATTAGGATTACTCTATTACAAGTGGAGTCCTAGTCTTGCTTCCTTTGTAAGGGAATATTCCTTATGCTTTTCTCTTAAGCCGCCCCACCATAGCATGAGGCGGCCTTCTGGGCCTTGGGCCTACCCCTCTATCTGACCCTTCGTTGAGGCCATCAGTAAGTTGCCAGGTTAATGAGTCGCCAGACGAGTGAGCCGCCAGACTCGTGAGTCGCCAATCCTCCGGCGGGTTACCAATGAAACGCCAAGTTCGGCCGGATCATATATTTGCCCGAGTCATACAGTGGGGTATATCCCCGACAAGCTCCATGTTCCGGGTCATAGCCTTCTTCATGTCTATCATATTGGCACACATTTGGTTCTCCTGATGATGAATGTGCTGATTTAATTCTTGTATGTAGGCTGCAATGGATTTGTCTTTCCTGGTGCAAATCATCTCCCATTCTTCATCTCGGCGTCCACATATCTGGTAGATGGTGTCCTTAAGCTCCTTATTATACACCTCGCCGATGCATCCAATGGCGATGTGAGCGGCCATGCTCTTTACTAGACTCCAAGTTGGTGCATCAAAGGAAAACTCGATGGGCTCCGTAACCGGCGTGAACGTCCTTCCTGGAACATGAACTCGAATCATCCAACGCTCTTCTTTAGGTAGAGTGACGGTGTAGGTTTCGGTGAAGCTTGGTATGCCGATGCTCAGGTACCTAGTGACTTCCTTCAAGTGTCGTCCGAAAGAGGTGTCATCATCCGGTTGAGTGAACATGTTCCTTGGGTCCGCCATCTATAGAGTATAAATGGAGAAGAGTCAGAAATGAGTAGAGAAGAGTATCATGTGGCTTGTCCTAGTGGTCGCGTCCTACAGTCAACATGTGCTTTGATACCATCTTGTAGCGACCCGACCTCAAGCGGTTAGGTCTCTGTGTTTGAGTGTCATCCCTGGATCGGTATTGCTAACACACATAGTACTCGAGGTTTTATTGCAGACTTTCATTCACACACTTATTACATCGAGAGTCTCAAAAGGAGTACTTATTACAATAATATGGCTGAAGGCCATCTAAATAAGATAACTGCGGAAGCTTCAAAGATAAATGAGTCCATCCAACTCCACGGCAAAACTAAGTGCACGACAATGACCTAGCGCACCTTACTCTTTGTCTGAAAATTCCGCAACATGATACGTTGCAGCCATGTAGGTCAGCACATGGAATATGCTGGCAAGATAACACTATAGAGCAATGAACAAAATAACAACTATCACTACATGCATATATGGTTGGTGGATGCTCTATGGTTATCGTTTGCATAAAGCTAGTTTTTCCCTACAACAAAGGAGTATATTTTATTCAACTACATAGTTTGTTGAAATTATTGAGAATTTAACCCCAACTCAATCCCAAAATTAAAAATTAATAACCCAACAAATTAATTAAGTAAAGTGATGAGATTAACATAATAATTCAAGCACCAGATACTCAAGATGTCCATAACTGGGGACATGGCTAATCATGATTAGTTTGTACACTCTGCAGAGGTTTGCGCACTTTTCCCCACAAGACTCGATCTCCTCTATTGAATTTCTCACACTACATGATGTTTGAGAAACGAATGACCGAGACACGGTCTTTCAAAAGCAATAACTCTTTACTATGGGTAGACAGTACCACCTACATCCCCTACATCTGCTAGCCTACCACTGAAAGAGGTCACACAACATACTCAACTATGCCATAGCCCATCATGGCTTGTGGCTGCACACGGAAGTTTCTAGCATGAATAATCTTATGATCCCTTTGAGCCTGGGTGGCAAACCATAGGATGATCACACGGGTACCTCGGGATCTCCTTGGACAACACTGGCATATCCCCAGGTGCCCACAACCAATCCACCCAGATGTGTATTAAAGTAGCCACCTTAAGTTCCCTTAGTTAATAATAACTCTCACATCTTTCATGAATTCTTTCAAACCAAACCATGTCTACTAGCATAGCAAAGCAGCATAAGCATAACGTAGTAACACCCCCAGTTTGAATATAAGACAATAGGTTCCTACCTCATCAACTACTTCCCAATACCCACATGTTATCAAATCCTACTCATGCAATGTTTGAGGGTTGAAACTAATGCATAAAAACTGGGTAATAAAGGGATATGATCAAAGTGTTACTTGCCTTGCTGACGATCGGAAAACCCTAGAGATTCGTAGTAGCAAGCCTCGCACTCCGAAAACTCTATCGTGAACAAACAATAGCATACATAATCACTCAAGCATAAGATGCAAAGGTAAAACCCAAAAGAAAAGAAGTAAACCAAAATTTCAAGTGAAGAGCTTCGATTTGCAAAAAGAATCAATCGAATCAGAGTTACGAAACTTAAAGTACGACCAAAAGAAGTTTGAAATCAAATCTGCTTGAAACCTAATTTTATATTTCCAAAATCATGTTCAAGTTGATTATCTGGATAGAGGGGAACAAGACGGAGATTTTGGCATTGGTTTCACTTGATTTGGACAAACGAGCAAAAAGTACTAAGGGTTTAAAGATTAGGGACTAATCTACGACAAAAGTTATTACGGATAGGTCCCTGGCTGAAAACGAAATTAAAAAGAAAAAGAAAAATCTATCGGACGAACGTCCGCTAACAGAGACTAACGAATGAATTCGTTCGCTAACAGAGAAGATCGGGTGAACGTTCGCTAAATAACGAACCCTAAAAATAAAGCTGATCTATAAAAATAAACTGAACTTAATAAAAAATAGGGTGGGTTTTCTTCGGTTTTTACCTGTTCGATGTGGGAAAACCAGCGTCGGCGGCGAACTCCGGCGACGGTGGGAGCGGGCGGCGGGGCGGCGCGGGATGGCATGGGGTGGCGTGGCGAGCAGTGCAAAGCGACAGCGGCGGCGGCTCGGCGGGAGGCGGGGTGGCGGCGGGCTGAGGAGAGAGGGGCGCGACTTTTAAAGGGGCCCCAGGGGGTACGACTTGGGGAGGGATCGGCGCGGGCGGTGCGGTGGCGCCGGACTCCGGCGAGTCCGGGTCGGCCACGACTCGGGGAAGGCTGCAGCGGCTGGGCCGGTTGGGCCTTCGACCCGGTCGGTCCAAAAGAATTTTTTTAAATAATTTCGCCAAAACGGAAAAATTCAAAAAAAAATAAAATAAATATCCTAAAATCTCAAAAGCAATTTTCATGGTCCTCTACTAATATTTAGGACAACATGAACATTTTTCTGGGCTAAAATACATTTTTCCCTAATTTACTCGAATAAAAACTCAAATAAAAATCAAAAAATATTTTATTTAAAATTAAATTTCCATTATTTCCTTTGTTTTGAAGAAGTCATATTATCTTCTCTCATTATTTCTTTTATTTTTTAAATAATCGGAATAATAATTTCAAATAAAAATCACGTTGATCCAATTTACCAATTTTGAAAATTTCAAAAATGGATTTTATGAAAAACCTACAACTCTCTCAAATGATCCTTGAGTTGCTTAAGGTCTCTAGGATCAAAATGTGCAGACAAAACAAATTAAAAATGCAAAGAGCATGAATGCAAATGATGACCTAATGATTAACATCCAAATTGAAAATTGGGATGTTACATGCACCAATACAATTTGCCATTGTATTGGGTGTGTTGAGGACACAAGAGATTTCTTGTATTTGGTTGCAGGGTTGTTTGAGAGAGACCATCTTCATCCTACACCTCCCACGGATTGATAAACCTTAGGTCATCCAGTTGAGGGAAAATTGCTACTGTCCTACAGAACTCTGCGCTTGGAGGCCCAACACGAGTCTACAAGAATAAAGTTGCGTAGTAGACATTAAAGCGGCAGGGGGTGGCCAATATTTTCCATGCTAGGTATTTTATTCTCACGATGAGGGTTTATTCACTTGTCATTGCACGAGAGTGTGGCAGGTAATAGGGATGCCCAATCCCGAGATGAAAAAAATAATGTGATGATAATAATAAATTCCTTGGAAAGTGTTGGTATGGAAGGCACCCGTTGATATGGCTTGCCATGGATTATGAAAGAATGGTGGAAACGAAATAAACTTTACTTTCTGTTTGATAACCGCCTATGATTTGTCTAGCATCGAAGATATTGGGAGTTCTCGGCCGTTTTCGTTTACAGGAAAAAGCATGCCTCTCAATATAATTTTACCTCTAATTTAAGCCTTGAGCTCTAGCACCTCTGAAAATCTCTGCTTCCCTCTACGAAGGGCCTATCTATTTACTTTTATGCAATTTTTATTTTTATATTGAGTCTCCACCTTCTCTTACAAAGCACCAACTGGAGAGCACTATTTTCATATTTGTGCATTGGATGTAGCTAATGTTGAGTGTGTTTTATGAATGGACCAATGATTGAGCATAATGGGCTAGGGATAACTTTCTTTAGCGTTGATATTTTGAAATACATGGTGCTTGTTAGTATGCTTGAGTATTGATGTCTTTATGTAAAATTATAGATTATTGCTTTGAATCATTCAAGTCCAAATGTCCATGCCAAAAAAGAAAGGATTATATGATGAATATGTTAGGTAGCATTCCACATCAAAATTTTGTTTTTAATTGCAAATTTATCATGTTGAGTTTTACGAGAAAGAGTTGTTGTTATGATGCTAGGAAAAGTGATTGAAATTATCATTGATCAAACTTATACACTGTGCTAGCATTCACACTTCATAAATTATTTCTTTTATCATTTACCTACTCAAGGACGAGTAGGAATTAAGCTTGGGGGTGCTGATACGTCTTGAATGTATCTATAATTTATGAAGCATTCATGCCATGTTTACAATAATTTTATATGGTTTGGGTACATTTTTATATGATTTAAATGGAACTAACCTGGACTGACGCTGTTTTCAGCAGAACTATAGTGGTGTTGTTTGTTGTGCAGAAATAAAAGTTCTCCAAATGCAATGAAACTTTTTGATGATTTTTTTGAAAGAAAAGAGACACTAGAAGCTTCATGGGAAGACAATAAGAGTCATAAGGTTGCCACCACCCACCAGGGCGCGCCCAGGGGGTAATGGTGCGCCGATGAGTGGTGGGCAACTAGTGGCCCATCTTAGCGTGAGACCGACACCAAAAACTCATGTAAATATAGGAAACACCAAAAATAACCCTAGAACTTGGACTCCACTACCGCACGCCTCTGTACCTTCGAAATACCATCTGGAGGCCTGTTCCGGCACCCTATTGGTGCATATTGTATAATCAACTCACGGATACTGATGTCGCTTGAACTAAGTCGGTATTTCCCCAAAGAGGAAGGGATGATGCAGCACAACTACGGTAAGTATTTCCCTCAGTTAAGAAACCAAGGTATCAATCCAGTAGGATAACCAAGCAACACTTTGTAAATGGTACCTGCACACAAAGAATAAATACAGGCAACCCCACGCTTATGAGGGGTTGTCAATCCTTGTCGTGGAATTATCACGGCAGATGTCCTAGAGCAAGGACTTAGTCGTAGGGCCATCACACTAGGAAGCTTAAAGGGGTTTGAGGGAGTCTTGGATTAGGGGGTCTCCGGACAGCCGGATTATATCCTTTGGACGGACTGTTGGACTATGAAGATACAAGATTGAAGACTTCGTCTCGTGTCCGGATGGGACTCTACTTGGCGTGGAAGGCAAGCTTAGGCAATACGGATATGTATATCTCCTCCTTTGTAACCGACCTTGTGTAACCCTAGCCCCCTCTGGTGTCTATATAAACCGGAGGGTTTTAGTCCGTAGGAAAACAAACAATCATACCATAGGCTAGCTTCTAGGGTTAGCCTCTCCGATCTCGTAGTAGATCTACTCTTGTACAACCCATATCATCAATATTAATCAAGCAGGACGTAGGGTTTTACCTCCATCAAGAGGGCCCGAACCTAGGTAAAACATCGTGTCCCCTGCCTCTTGTTACCATCTGCCTTACACGCATAGTTCGGGAGCCCCTACCCGAGATCCGCCAGTTTTGACACCGACATTGGTGCTTTCATTGAGAGTTCCTCTGTGCCGTCGCCAGAAGGAAGGATGTCTCGTCTCGTCTTTAAAGACGGTACTACTGTCGGGGGAGCTTTGGCTGTCGGCCAAACTCTCCGGCTAGGCGGGTTCATCATGACCGCCTGTTCAGCCGCCACGCCGACAATGACTTCTCAGGTCATCGAGAACAGTCTCCACGTCAAATCGGCACTCGCCGAACAGATGGATCCAATGGAGCTCGCCTCCTTAAATGAGCTCTTGGATCGCATCGCCGCCTTGGGAGTCGCTATGGACTATGATCGGATTGGGCTTAAACCCGATCAAAGGGAGATTAACTCTGCACCGGTCACCCATCATATTGCAGTGGTGGAGGAACAATGCGGCGACCTTTCCTCTATCTTGAGGACCAACTATGTACGAATTCCCGAGCTCTCCGAGCCGGACTCCCATTCACGGGAGGACAACATCGAATCCCTAAACTTAGAGTCAGGCAGTGGACCAGGATTATCGGGTAACACCCCAGAACCGGAACTTCCAAAATTGGAAACTCCTCGGCCCCTGGATCCTAGATCTGGTAAGGGTTCGGATTCAATTCCACCCACCCACCCAAACATAAGCGATCTTTCCCACATCAGGCAAGAGCCCTTAGAAACAGTACATCACTATTGGGCCAGATTCCTCCTTGCGATGAACAAGGTTAAGGATTGTTGCGAGGAAGACGCGATCTATTTTTTCTGCAATAATTGCACGGACAAGGGAATCCTTAACACCATAAATTGCCGTGAGATAACACGTTTCGCTGACTTGGCGTCCATAGTACGAAAGTACTGTGCGATGGAAAGTGCCTGGAAAACCAAAACAAACTTTTGGGATAATCCGGCCCTGAATACAAACCTAGTCCAAAATAAAAGGGTGCATTATCACAATACACCCGGGTCAACCACCAAAAAGCAAAAACCCTCTACAGGGCATGGAACCGTACTGGAGGGATGGCTCAACGGACCCTGCAATATTCATAGCACAACGGATATAATACCAACGCACAGCCTTAGAGCATGTTGCATACTCCGGCAGGTGGCCAAAAGTGGAGAGGATCTTCTTATCCCAAATACCACAGAGCACCATCCCGTGGATAACAATACGGTGTTAACAGTGTTCGAGACCTTTGTGTCAAATAATAGGCGCAAGCGCACTACAAGAAATATGTCAACTAGTGACCTTATGTCAGTGACCCTAGAAGAAATGGTCATAGATCTATGACCATTTCAGACCAATTGGTCAAAAGCTGTTCGGGGAGCTCCAAACCCTAAACCATTGCGACCATTTTGATCAGAAAGGTCGTAATTTCCTTACACAAAATGGTCATAAAGCAAACAACGCTAGTCCGCTGCCTTATTTCTAGTTGTTAACGACCAATATAGATGGTCATAGCCTTGTAAATTGTGGTGGTTTGCAATGACTAGGCGCCATCTCATCAGTTTTGCCTATGTGTCATGTCCATGTGGTAGTTTTTGCCCTAGGTTATGAAGCAACCTATATTTCTGTCATTCCCAAAATTCCCAAAAAAATCTCATAAATTCTTTGGGTCATATCTTCGTCAAATATGTAAAAACCTTCCTTGCCTAGTTCAAAAATAATTCAAAAATATTCATTTTCCTATTCTGTTCACAACAACAGTTTGTGAAGGAAGTACCACTTTGACATGTCCAAATAGTATCCATTTTCTACAGTGCTTTCCTATGCCCAAATAACCGTCCTCCACCAAATGCCAGCTTAGTCCATTCATTATTTTGAGTCGAGCTTCAACATTCGTATTTATGTCCAGTGTGGTAGTTTGCAAAGCAAGTACCACCTAGGATCCTCCTTTTGAGCTGAAAATTTGTGAAGACGGTCTTCTTAGTAACTGATCATCCTCAGCCAAAACACACGCCCATTAGCCATGTACATTTCCTATACCGCTAATCAAACACTTGGCTGCTAATTCATGTTTGAGCATCGATCGGTCTCCTCGTGAGAATCTTATATTGTAATTTTCTTCCTAGCACCTACCTGGGGAGTGCCCAACCCACTAGACATGCCTAGGCCGCCCAGAACACATGGCAACGCCACAGTCATGCGGTGACCACGCGGCGGGCATGCGAGTTTACACGCTTTAGAGTTGGAGCCCTCGGCCACCGTCCAAACCTCGACGTATCGCCACCAAACCATGTATTTATGATTAAATAGGTACTTATGTAACTAGAAATGATTGGAAAAAATAAATAGCAAACTATGAGGCAGCTGCAGTTCAAATTTGACCCGCTTCGAGCTGAATCGACGGAAATTTGTCTTTTTCACGAGAGGTGGATCAAAACTTTTTACACCCAACTATTTTGTAAATTGTGCATTAAATATGTCCTAGTATTTTAAAAAATGATTTGGTCCAATTTTGCAACAATTATTTTGGAGGTCCTTCACAAAAAAACCTCCTTTTGGGCACTCGAAAAATTGTAAATGTTTTTTCGTCCAAAGAAAATGAAAAATTCCTTAGGAAACATTGTTTGCCATTCCAATATGCACCCTTGTGCACAATATGAGATCATTTGTACAAACTATGCCATGAATGTGACCATAAGATTGATCATTTAGCTTGAAAGCCATTGATCTCCAAACGTGATAGCTCGTTTCTGAGAACACTTTTTTAAAATAATTGCCGTATTACAAGTTTGTTATTTTGCCTAGGAACTTGGCCACATATAATGACACAATGCGAAGGTCTCCCAATTTTTTATTTTTTTTGAATTTTTTATGCCCGTTTCAAAATGCGGTCAAAACGACGGGAATGACCGTTCCTAGCTAGTGGTTGAATCTTGGAATTTTTTGGTGTTTCTCTGATTAAATAGATACTTATGTACCTAGAAATGATTTTTGGAAAAAATAAATAGCAAACTATGAGGCAGCTGCAGTTCAAATTTGACCCGCTTCGAGCTGAATGGGCGGAAATTTGTCTTTTTCATGAGAGGTGGATCAAAACTTTTTACACCCCAACCATTTTGTCAATTGTGCATTAAATATGGCCTAGTATTTTAGAAAAATGATTTGGTCCAATTTTGCAACAATTATTTTGGAGGTCCTTCACAAAAAAAACCTCCTTTTGGGCACTCGAAAAATGGAAAATGGTTTTTTCGTCCAAAGAAAATGAAAACTTCCTTAGGCAACATTGTTTGCCATTCCAATATGCACCCTTGTGCACAATATGAGATCATTTGAACAAACTATGTCATGAATGTGGCCATAAGATTGATCATTTGGCTTGAAAGCCATGAATCTTCACACTTGATAGCTCGTTTCCGAGAACATTTTTTTAAAATAATTACCGTATTACAAGTTTATTATTTTTCTTGGTAACTTGGTCACATATGATGACGCAATGCGAAGGTTTTCCAATTTTTTAATTTTTTTTTAATTTTTTATGCCCGTTTCAAAATGCGGTCAAAACGGCGGTCTTGACCGTTCCTAGCTATTGGTTGAATCTTGGAATTTGTTTGGTGTTTCTCTGATTAAATAGATACTTATGTACCTAGAAATGATCTTTGGAAAAAATAAAGAGCAAACTACGACGTAGCTACAGTTCAAATTTGACCCGCTTCCAACTGAATCGGTGGAAATTTGTCTTTTTCACGAGAGGTGGATCAAAACTTTTTACACCCAACCATTTGGTCAATTGTGCATTAAATATGGCATAGTATTTTATAAAAATGATTTGGTCCAACTTTGCAAGAATTATTTGGTAGGTCCTTCACAAAAAACATCATTTGGGGCACTCAGAAAATGGAAAATGATTTTTCCATGCACAGAAAATGAAAACTTCCTTAGGCAACATTTGGTCAACTGAACATTAAATATGACCTAAGATTTTATAAAATTGATGTGGCCCAAATTTGCAACAAATATTTGCTAGGTTCTTCATAAAAAATCATTTTGGGCACTCAAAAAATAATTATTTTACAGAAAACTTATTTCTGAGAACACTTTTTATGATATTTGCATTATTCAAAGTTTGTTATTCTTACTGAAAAGTAGGTCACACTTGGTGACACAATGCAAAGTTTTTATTTCTATTTGTTTTTATAAATTTTCTAGGCCGTCAAATAGCAGACATGTTTTAACATCTTATTTTCAATCGATTATGACCAATTTAAATGGTCTTAAAATCATCAAAGGGGTACTGCGTTTTGATTGGTCCAAAACCATCTCACATGGATCATGGATTAGCACAGTCGGATGCGCCCGGATCCAACGGCAGCCCACACACCCCCCTCGTCGCTCCCCCCTCTCTCTCATCCTCATTCAGCCACAAAAACCCTAGCTCACTTATCCCCATCGTCGCTGCCACTCCCGCTCCCTTTTCCCCCGCCGCCGCTTGTCTCCTCCCATCGTACTCCTCCCTCGTCCTCGTCTCGTCGCCGCCGCCACCTCCTCCCTATCCCCGGCCTCCTTTCCTCCCCGTCCCCGGCCTCCTCCCACGGTGCACGATCTCCTCTCCCCTCCCCTCCCGATCCC
>NC_041388.1:594497879-594508022 GCF_002162155.2 Triticum dicoccoides | reverse complement strand
CCCACTGAACCGATCCCGGCCGGATCTGCCGCCGGCCTACGCCCCCCTCCCACATCGCCGCTGCCGCCACACGCCGCCGATCCCCTCACATCCGGCCGGTGGCCATGGCCTCCCGTATCTCCCCGATAGCCGCCACTCCCGTACCCTCTCCAGTCCCCTCCCCTTCCCTCCCCTCACTAGAAGAGGAAGAGAAGAGGTAGGGAGACCGAGCGGCCGCCATGGTGCGACCAGATCCGCCACGGTTGCCCATGGTTTCTTCGACCTGGGCCTTGACAGAGGTCGCCATGGCCTGCTCCGTGCCGATCCTCTCTTCCTCACCTCACATCAGGCGGCGGCCAGATCGAGGTGGATTCACGCCATCGTCAATGGCCTCGACGGAGGTGCTCGCGTGCCGGCTTCTTCCTCCTGCTTCTGCTCGGCCGCTGCCGATGACACGAAGCTTCCTAGCCTAGGAGGAAGGGGGAAGAAGAGACAGCGGGACGGAAGGAAGGAGGCCGCCGGGTGATGTCTACTACACAACCTTCTTCTTGTAGACGTTGTTGGGCCTCCAAGTGCAGAGGTTTGTAGGACAGTATCAAATTTCCCTCAAGTGGATGACCTAAGGTTTATCAATCCATAGGAGGCGTAGGATGAAGATGGTCTCTCTCAAGCAACCCTGCAACCAAATAACAAAGAGTCTCTTGTGTCCCCAACACACCCAATACAATGGTAAATTGTATAGGTGCACTAGTTCGGCGAAGAGATGGTGATACAAGTGCAATATGGATGGTAGATAAAGGTATTTGTAATCTGAAAATATAAAAATAGCAAGGTAACTAATGATAAAAGTGAGCGTAACGGTATTGCAATGATAGGAAATAAGGCCTAGGGTTCATGCTTTCACTAGTGTAAGTCCTCTCAACAATACTAACATAATTGGATCATAAAATTGTCCCTCAAAATGCAACAAAGAGTCACTCCAAAGTCACTAATAGCGGAGAACGAACGAAGAGATTATGGTAGTGTACGAAACCACCTCAAAATTATTCTTTCCAATCAATCCGTTGGGCTATTCCTATAAGTGTCACAAACAGCCCTAGAGTTCGTACTAGAATAACACCTTAAGACACAAATCAACCAAAACCGTAATGTCACCTAGATACTCCAATGTCACCTCAAGTATCCGTGGGTATGATTGTACGAAATGCATCACACAATCTCAGATTCATCTATTCAACCAACACAAAGGACCTCAAATAGTGCCCCAAAGTTTCTACCGGAGAATCACGACGAAAACGTGCCAACCCCTATGCATAGGTTCCCAATGTCACGAAACCCGCAAGTTGGTCACCAAAACGTACATCAAGTGGCACGTGGTATCCCATTGTCACCACAGATATCCACGGCAAGACATACATCAAGTGTTCTCAACTCTTTAAAGACTCAATCTGATAAGATTACTTCAAAGGGGAACCTCGATTCATTACAAGAGAGAAGAGGGGGGAAGAAACATCATAGGATCCAAATATAATAGCAAAAGCTCGCGATACATCAAGATCAAACACATAGCTAATGGTACATACCCTCAGCCCCGAGGGAGAACTACCCCCTCCTCGTCATGGAGAGCACCGGGATGATGAAGATGGCCACCGGAGAAGGACTGCCCCCTCCGGCAGGGTGCCGGAACGGGTCTAGATTGAGTTTCAGTGGCTACGGAGGCTTCTGGCGGCGGAACTCCCGATCTATGTTGCTCCCGGAAGTTTTAAGGGTATATGGAGATATATAGGCGGAAGAAGTACATCAGGGGGGCCACGAGGGGCTCACGAGGGTGGAGGGCGCGGCCAGGGGGGGTGGCGCGCCCCCCTGCCTCATGACCTCCTCGTAGGTTCCCCAACGTGAACTCCAAGTCTTCTGGGCTTCTTTCCTTCAAAAAATGAGTTCCGTGAAGTTTCGGGTCAATTGGACTCCGTTTGATTTTCCTTTTCTTCAAAATACTGAAATAGGCATAAAACAGCAAATCTGGGCTGGGCCTCCGGTTAATAGGTTAGTTCCAAAAATAATATAAAAGTGGATAATAAAGCCCAATATTGCCTAAAGCAGTAGATAAAGTAGCATGGAGCAATCAAAAATTATAGATACGTTGGAGACGTATCAAGCATCCCCAAGCTTAATTCCTACTCATCCTCGAGTAGGTAAATGATAAAAGGAGAATTTTTGATGTGGAGTGATACTTTGGCATAATTTCAATGTAAATCTTCTTAATCATGGTATGAATATTCAGATCCGAAAGGTTCAAGACAAAAGTTCATATTGACATAAAAATGATAATACTTCAAGCATACTAATCAAACAATTATGTCATCTCAAAATAACATGGCCAAAGGAAGTTCATCCCTACAAAATCATATAGTTAGGCTATGCTTCATTTTCGCCACACAAAGATGTTCCCAACTTCTATACCCCCGATGACAAGCCAAGCAATTGTTTCATCCTCAAATAATCTCAAACTTTTTCAACCTTCACGCAATACATGAGCGCGAGCCATGGACATAGCAATACGGGTGGTATAGAATATGATGATGGGGATTGTGTGGAGAAGACAAAAAAGGAGAAAGTCTCACATCAACGAGGCTAATCAATGAGCTATGGAGATGCCCATCAATTGATGTTAATGCAAGGAGTAGGGATTGATGGGGTCATGTACCTAGGGTAGGGTCACGAACCTGATCTAAGTACCTTACCCAAGGACACCCTTAGAAGAGGTCGCCTTCCAGTCGACCAACGAGGGACTCACTCGACTGACTTGAAGGACTCGACCACGAAGGCTCACTCGACCACCAGGAGGTCAAGGGGCACTCCGCACTGCAACGGCCTGCAATTAAGTAGGCTTTATGATAGTAAAGACACCTTATGTGGGGCGTTACTAGTAACGCCCCAGACTTAACTCACCTTAAACCCTCTCCTACGAGGGCTGGCTGGGGTCCTGGCGCACTCTATATAAGCCACCCCCCTCCACAGGCAGAAGGGTTCGACACCTTGTAACTCATATACTCATAATCCACTCGACCGCCTCCGGGCTCCGAGACGTAGGGCTATTACTTCTTTCGAGAAGGGCCTGAACTCGTACATCCCTTGTGTTTACAACCTCTCCATAGCTAGGACCTTGCCTCTCCATACCTACCCCCACTCTACTGTCAGGCCTAGAACCACGACAGTTGGCGCCCACCGTGGGGCAGGTGTTTTAGCGATTTTGTGGAGAAGTTGCGATTCTTCCGAGTACTTTCATCATGGTGTCTGCTGGAGTTTTGGTCAGGGGTCAAGAGATCCGTCTCGGCACTCTCACCTTCATCGCCGATGACTCCGCGTGGCTCCAGGAGGCTCCACTCGACGTAGATGCGCTCCCCGTCCGCGGTGCGACGCATTTTCGCGCATGTGTCCGCGGTGTTCTGCTGCGGCAACCATCGACCCAGTATCGGTCGACTCCTCCATCGTCCACCCTCCCGGTATCCCGCCAGCGCAAGCGCTCGGGCCGGTCGAGGCTTCAGCGATGGGTGAGGCACGCGGTGGCTCGCCAATCGGCCACCACCCAAGTTGCGGCAATCGAGCCCGACGAATCTCTCTACGGCTTGTTCGATCTGTCGACTGGCTCCGTAGAGACTGCATCCGAGTGCGGTAGCAGTGATCCAGCGGCGGAAATCTTGATGGTCGACGGGCCCCGCAGTCCCCCTGGCTTCGCCCGTGATGATGGAGCGGGTGACGGAGGCGACCCCGCACGACGCCACGAAGAGTATCAGCTCGAGCCACTCGACTCTCTGCAAAGAGAGGAACTTCGCCGCAGGAACGTGGATGCCCTGCGTACTCCCATCGCAGGAGAAACCCCCGAGGCTCGTGCCTTGGAGGAGGCGCGTCTGGCCAATTTGGCCGAGCGCACTCGACTGGAGAACCTTCAGCGAGCACTCGACGAGCGCGCGCGGCAACGAGTTCCCGACACTAGTCGACGTCAACTCTTCCCGCCGACTCAGGTATATCGAACCCCAATTCAGAATTTAGCAGCTGCAACCCGTATAGCAGAGTCCATCCAGCCTTCGCAGTCGGAAGCTGGCAGAGGTTTGCTGCAGATCAGGGATCTGCTCCGGGCAGCAGGAGATCAGAATTCAGCCGTGTCTCAGTCGCGCAACAGAATTCACAGTCGATCCGTCACTGTGAATACGGTCCAGTCGGCTCACAGCCCCAGATCGCCTCCGCGGCGTGAAGGGCGCGAGAATCGGCGAGATCAATATGGCGACCGACTCGACCGAGATGATAGGCGTCGAGTGCCCAACTCCCCTCCGAGGGGTGGGTCTTACGCTCCTCGACAGCAAGATGACAGGCGTCAGTACAGTACAGGGCGAAGGGTTCCAGTCGACCCCAGAGAACCAGGCTTCGATGCGCGATCCATTATCGTGCAAGGTATGGTCGACCGGAACAGAGCCCATCGAGGTGGACTCGACAGAGATGCACCCACAAGTAGTCGAGTGCATGTTTCTGGACCTGAATGTTTCAGCAGAGCCATCAGAGCCGCAGTTATCTCTCCCAATTTCAGGTTGGCAACAGGAGTCAGCAAGTTCACTGGTGAGTCTAAGCCTGAAACTTGGCTTGAAGACTACCGAGTGGCAGTTCAGATTGGTGGTGGGAACGACGAGGTGGCCATGAAGCATTTGCCCCTCATGCTGGAAGGTTCTGCCAGGGCGTGGTTGACTCAATTACCTCCTAGCAGCATTTACACTTGGGAAGATCTGTCCCGAGTGTTCATCAGAACGTTTGAAGGAACCTGCAAGCGACCAGCTGGATTGACAGAGTTGCAAGTCTGCGTGCAGAAGGCTAATGAGACTCTCAGAGAGTATATTCAGAGGTGGATCACTTTGCACCACACTGTAGAGAATGTGTCTGATCATCAGGCAGTCTGCGCCTTCAAAGATGGCGTCAAGAACAGAGAACTGAGTTTGAAGTTTGGTCGAACCGGTGACATGACCTTGAGTCGGATGATGGAGATTGCTACCAAGTACGCCAATGGCGAAGAAGAAGACCGACTCCGAAGCGGCAAACATAAGCCGAGTCAGTCGGAAAAAGGAAACACCAGTCGGAAACAGAAGCGGAAGGCTGAACCGGCAGCTCCTGGAGAGGCTCTGGCCGTAACTCAAGGAAAGTTTAAGGGGAAACCAAAAGGATCCTGGAACCCCAAAAAGGTAAAGGATAAAGAAGGGAACGACGTAATGGATATGCCATGTCACGTCCATACGAAGAAAGACGAAGAGGGGAATATCATCTACCCGAAGCACACCACTCGCCAATGTCGACTCCTGATCCAGCAGTTTCAGGGAAAACAGTCTAAGGACAAGGAGAAGGAGTCAGACAAGGCCGAAGACAAGGAGGACAGTGAGGAAGGATATCCACATATCAACTCCACTCTGATGATCTTTGCAGATGTGGAAAGCAGGAGTCGACTGAAAGTCATTAACCGAGAGGTGAACATGGTTGCCCCAGCAAAAGCAAAATATCTGAAATGGTCTCAAATACCCATCACATTTGACCAATCTGATCACCCGACTCATATTGCCACCCCTGGGAGGCAAGCTTTGGTGGTCGATCTAGTTGTCGAAGGCACTCGACTGACAAAGGTGCTGATGGATGGTGGAAGTGGGCTGAACTTGTTGTATGCAGACACATTGAAAGGAATGGGCATTCCGATGTCCCGACTGAGCACTAGTAACATGAGCTTTCATGGAGTTATACCAGGGAAGAAGGCCGAGTCACTCGGCCAAATAGCTTTGGATGTGGTGTTTGGTGATTCGAAACATTTTCGCAAAGAAAAGTTGACGTTTGAGGTCGTGGATTTTCAGAGTGCATATCATGCCATTTTGGGGAGACCAGCTTACGCACGGTTCATGGCTCGACCATGCTACGTGTACCTCAAATTGAAGATGCCCGGCCCCAAAGGAGTGATCACTGTCACCGGTGATCAGAAAAAGGCAGAAGAGTGCTTTCAGAAGGGCTCCAAGATTGCCGATTCCCAGGTGACAGCGGTCGAGTTCGAAGAATACAAGCA
This sequence comes from Triticum dicoccoides, assembly GCF_002162155.2. Classification (NCBI taxonomy): domain Eukaryota; kingdom Viridiplantae; phylum Streptophyta; class Magnoliopsida; order Poales; family Poaceae; genus Triticum; species Triticum dicoccoides. The sequence continues at coordinate 594,501,958 of NC_041388.1, read as the reverse complement.
AAACACAGATCCGAGTGACTTGCTGCGATCAAAGAAACCCGCCACAGAGTCTGCATTCCAGTCGTCCGGTGAGACGAAGCCTGTTCACATTCACCCGACCGACCCCGATGCAGCTCCGACCCGCATCTCCACAACACTCGACCCAAAATAGGAAGAAGCGCTCATCCAGTTCCTCCGTGAGAACTGGAACATTTTTGCATGGAAGCCCGCTGACATGCCAGGTGTTCCCAGGGGACTGGCTGAGCATCGCCTAAGAGTCGACTCATCTGCAAAACCAGTCAAAGAGCATCTTCGGCGGTCCGCCGTCCAGAAGAGAAAAGCCATTGGTGAAGAAGTGGCTCGACTATTGGCGGCCGGATTTATCCGAGAGATATACCACTCCGAGTGGCTCACTAATGTCGTCATGGTTCCTAAGAAGGACAAGTCGCTCCGAATGTGCATTGATTTCAAGCACATCAACCGGGCCTGCCCGAAAGATCATTTTCCTCTCCCTCGCATAGACCAAATTGTTGACTCGACCGCGGGATGCGAGAGGCTATCTTTTTTAGATGCCTACTCCGGGTACCACCAGATCCGTCTGTACGGACCCGACGAGGTAAAAACAGCTTTCATCACTCCATTCGGGTGCTTCTGCTATATCACCATGCCATTCGGTCTCAAGAATGCCGGAGCCACATTTATGCGAATGATTCAGAAGTGTCTACTCACTCAAATCAGTCAGAATGTGGAAGCATATATGGATGATATTGTTGTCAAGTCACGAAAAGGTTCCGACCTGCTCGCTGACCTCGCCGAAACATTTGCCAACCTCAGAAGATATGATATCAAGCTCAATCCGTCAAAGTGCACATTTGGAGTTCCTGGTGGCAAGTTACTCGGTTTTCTTGTTTCCGAACGGGGAATCGACGCTAACCCAGAGAAGATTGGTACTATTCTCCGAATGAAACGCCCTGTGCGAGTGCACGATGTCCAGAAGCTTACTGGATGCTTGGCCGCATTAAGTCGATTCATCTCACGACTCGGTGAAAAGGCATTGCCTCTTTACCGACTGATGAAGAAGACAGACAAGTTCGAGTGGACTCCAGAAGCTGATGTAGCGTTTGCCGAGCTAAAAGCTCTGCTCTCCACCCAGCCGGTGCTTGCTGCTCCAATCAGCAAAGAGCCTCTGTTGCTCTATATCGCAGCCACAGGACAGGTCGTCAGTACTGTGCTCACGGTCGAGCGGGAAGAAGAAGGAAAAACTCTCAAAGTTCAGCGCCCAGTGTATTATTTGTGTGAAGTCTTGACTCCATCCAAGCAGAGATATCCTCACTATCAGAAGCTTGTGTATGGAATATACATGACCACAAAGAAGGTTGCTCATTATTTTTCTGATCATTCCATCACAGTCGTCAGCGACGCTCCACTATCAGAGATCTTGCACAACAGAGATGCAACTGGTCGAGTGGCCAAATGGGCGATTGAACTTCTTCCCCTTGATATCAAGTTTGAGGCAAAGAAAGCCATTAAATCCCAGGCAATAGCAGATTTCCTCGCCGAGTGGATTGAACAACAGCAGCCGACTGAAGTTCACTCGGAGCATTGGATCATGTTCTTTGATGGCTCTAAGATGTTGAATGGTTCCGGTGCTGGGGTTGTCCTGGTTTCCCCCAGAGGAGATAAGCTCAGATATGTGCTCCAGATTCACTTTGATTCCTCCAACAATGAGGCAGAATATGAGGCTCTCTTATATGGGTTGCGCATGGCCATTTCACTCGGCGTCCGTCGCCTGATGTTCTATGGCGACTCGGATTTAGTGGTCAATCAGGTGATGAAAGAGTGGGACGTGAGAAGCCCAGCCATGACTGGATACTGCAGTGCAGTGAGGAAGCTGGAAAAGAAGTTCGAGGGGTTGGAGCTCCATCATATACCCCGACTGAAAAATCAAGCAGCTGATGATCTAGCAAAGATAGGTTCCAAGAGAGAAGCCATTCCGAGTGGTGTGTTCTTGGAGCATATACACACTCCGTCAGTCAAAGAAGATCCTTTCACCGAAGAAACTCCGCAGCCCAAGAGTGCCACAGATCCGACTGAGGTCGAAGTCCCAGCGGTGGTCGACTTGATCATGGAAGTCTTGGTGGTCATTCCCGACTGGACAGTTCCATATGTCGCGTATATCCTGAGAAAAGAGCTTCCGGAGGATGAGGAAGAGGCTCGACAGATCGTCCGTCGATCTAAGGCCTTTACCGTAATCAAAGGACAATTATACAGAGAAAGCGCGACTGGAGTTGGTCAGAAGTGCATAACACCAGAAGTAGGTCGACTCATCCTCAATGATATCCACTCGGGGACCTGTGGTCATCATGCGTCCTCTCGGACCATTGTGGCCAAAGCATACCGAGCCGGATTTTACTGGCCAAAGGCGAATGAGATGGCAAAAGAGATAGTGGATAAGTGCGAGGGATGTCAGTTCTACTCGAATATGTCACACAAGCCTGCGTCAGCTCTGAAGACCATCCCACTCGTCTGGCCTTTCGCAGTATGGGGACTGGACATGGTCGGTCCTTTGAGAACAGGACGAAGTGGCTTCACGCATGTACTGGTGGCAGTCGACAAGTTCACCAAGTGGATCGAGGCTAAGCCAATCAAGAACCTTGACACCGGTACTGCTGTTAGCTTCATCAGAGAACTAATATTCAGATATGGAGTCCCGCACAGCATCATTACGGATAATGGGTTGAACTTCGACTCGGAGGAATTCAGAGATTTCTGCAACTCCCAAGGCACACGGGTCGACTACGCTTCAGTTGCCCATCCGCAGTCGAATGGACAAGCAGAACGAGCTAATGGACTGATCCTTAAAGGATTGAAGCCCCGACTGATGCGTGATCTCAAACACGCGGCTGTAGCTTGGGTCGACGAACTTCCCTCAGTGCTTTGGGGGCTGCGGACCACGCCTAATCGGTCGACCGGAAGAACTCCATTCTTCTTGGTCTACGGAGCTGAAGCAGTCTTGCCGAGTGATCTTCTCCACAATGCTCCTCGAGTTGAAATCTACAACGAAGCAGAGGCTGAACAAGCGCGGCAGGACGCAGTCGACCTTTTAGAGGAAGAAAGGGAGATGGCTCTGATCCGGTCGACCATCTACCAACAAGATTTGCGTCGTTTCCACGCCAGAAACGTGAGAGGTCGAGCCTTCCAGGAAGGAGATTTGGTTCTCCGAGTGGATCAGCACAAACCACACAAGCTTGCTCCTTCTTGGGAAGGCCCCTTCATCGTCACCAACGTTCTCCACAACGGGGCGTACCGTCTTTACAACGTCGAGCATAATATCGACGAGCCCGGAGCTTGGAACGCGGAGCTACTCCACCCATTTTACACTTAAGTTTTATCACTTGGATGAGTTGCAATAAAGTACTTCTGTAGCTCATGGACCTCAAAATAATAGTGTCATAGTTCCTCCATCATTTCTGTCACTTTTTATTTTTGTCCACATAAAATTCCCCCTCAGTGGGTGACTTAGCCGCGAATCCGTTTCGCCTAAGTTTGTAAAAATCCTACCGAGTGGTGAGCCAGACTCTCACTCGGAGGCTTAGCTGCGAATCCGTTTCGCCTAAGTTATCAAAATCCTACCGAGTGATAAGCCAGACTTTCACTCGGGGGCTTAGCTGCAGCCCTGTGCTCGCCTAAGTTGTAAAAAATCCTACCGAGTGAAGAGCAAGCCTCTCACTCGGGGGCTTAGCTGCAGTCCAAGCACTCGCCTAAGTTATAAAAATCCTACCGAGTGAAGAGCAACCCTCTCACTCGGGGGCTTAGCTGCAGTTCAAGCACTCGCCTAAGTTATAAAAATCCTACCGAGTGAAGAGCAACCCTCTCACTCGGGGGCTTAGCTGCAGTCCAAGCACTCGCCTAAGTTATCAAAATCCTACCGAGTGAAGAGCAACCCTCTCACTCGGGGGCTTAGCTGCAGTCCAAGCACTCGCCTAAGTTATAAAAATCCTACCGAGTGAAGAGCAACCCTCTCACTCGGGGGCTTAGCTGCAGTCCAAGCACTCGCCTAAGTTATCAAAATCCTACCGAGTGAAGAGCAACCCTCTCAC
>NC_041388.1:594399181-594497304 GCF_002162155.2 Triticum dicoccoides | reverse complement strand
GCCAGACTTTCACTCGGAGGCTTAGCTGCAGCCCTGTGCTTGCCTAAGTTATCAAATCCTACCAAGTGGTAAGCCAGACTTTCACTCGGGGGCTTAGCTGCAGCCCTGTGCTCGCCTAAGTTATCAAAATCCTACCGAGTGAAGAGCAACCCTCTCACTCGGGGGCTTAGCTGCGGCCCAGTGCTCGCCTAAGTTATAGAAATCCTACCGAGTGGTAAGCCGGGCTTCCACTCGGAGGCTTAGCCGCAGCCCAGTGCTCGCCTAAGTGGACTAAAGAATAAGTCGATTGCAGTAAAGGCGCCTTGCTTTGAACCTGCAAAATACATTTCGATCCAAAGGCAATCATATTCAAGCACCAAATTCAAGTTTGGATCGATATCTAAAGGAACCGAGAGTGCTCAGGCGTTAAGCCTGTTAAGGTTTATCGGTTACAATTCCACTCGGCATACCGAGGCAAATTTAAAGCGTCGAGCCAGAAGAAGTTTTTTACCCCTCTTGTGGAGGGCTGGAAGGTGCAACGAATTCATCAAGGTCAATTCCGTCGGCGATCCGAGTGGCAGCTGCAAGGAAAGTTTCCATAAAGGACCTGAAGTCGTGTTTCTTGGTGTTGGCCACCCGAAGAGCCGCCAGCTTCTCTTCTCGCGCATCTTTACAGTGGACTCGGGCCAGACACAGAGCAACATCTGCACCACACCGAGCCGAGGACTTCTTCCATTCCTGCACTCGACCAGGGATCGTGTTCAAGCGAGCCATCAGCGACTCAAGGTCATTCTGAAGTGTCTCCTCAGGCCAGAGCGTCGAGTCGATGCGAGATGCGGCGGCCTTCAGTCTTGCGAGATAGTCCACGACAGCTGCAACACGAGACTCCAGTCGGAAAACATCCATGGCAACTTCGTCGTTCACCGGAGAATTGACGGGGTCGAGGTTTGGCTCCAGCCGGCTAGTTTCTTCTTCAAAGTTTTGACAAAATTCTGCAAGGATGATCACTAAGTCAAGGAGATGGTCGAATGGAAAAACCACAATTGGAAATGTTTGCCAAGCATAGAGGTTTACCTTCAAGCATAAGAAACAGCTTCTTGTCAAGACCACTCAGGAAAGCCTCCAGATCAGTTTTCTTCCCAGTCAATTTGCTGACTTGGTCGGTCAGGGCAGCTTTATCAGTTTTCAGTCGACTGACCTCCTTGTTGGCGATCCCAAGAGCAGTTTTCAGATTGGTATTGTCTTGTTCAAGCTTGGTGACTGAAGCTAACTTCTCGTCAGCAAGCTTGATCTTCTCAGCTAGTTCGAGTTCTTTCTTCTGTTGGGCCTCCCTTACCTTACCTGCAAGTTACAGCAAGATCAGATTTTGAAACAAGCAAGGGGAAAAGCAGTCGTCAGGGTCTCACCAAACATACCTTCAGTCTCCTCCTTCGCCTTTATCAGCTTCTCCTGAACCAGCTTCAGGCTCAGCTCGAGTTGAGTGTGCTTGTTTTCTAGCTCAGAGTAGCGAGCCACAAGATCACAAGAGTTCTGCGAAGAACCAATCGACTAAATGTCAAATATAATTCACTTCCGAGTGAAAAAGGAAAAAACACACGTTTCTAAGACTACAGCCGAATACAAGCATTCGACCGTAGTCTCGGGGACTACACCCAGTGGGTGCACTCAGCGTGCCCCCACTAATCCTGTTGAAGACAAAGTCGACCAGTCGACCTCAAAAAAAAAGAGCGAGATGCATTCTCTAAGACTGTGATCAACTGCAAGCAGTCGACCACAGTCTCGGGGACTACACCCAGTGGGTGCACTCAGCGTGCCCCCACCGGTTTGTGAAATCCAGTCGACATAGTCGACTGACAGAAAGATTGAGATCATAAAGCCTAAGGCCGACTGCCAGCAGTCGACCTTAGCCTTGGGGACTACACCCAGCGGGTGCACTCAGCGTGCCCCCGCTAACACGGAGTTTAATCGACACACCCACTGGGTGATTACTATAAATTCCGGAAAGGAAAAGTTTTTGGTAGCATATCCAACAGAACAAACGGTGGTCGACTGACCTGGACATTGCTTTGGAGGGCAGAGCTGGCGTCATAAGCTGCCTGGCTCGCATCCCGGATGGTCTTCAACTGCTCCATCATGATTCCCGCCTGGCGTATCGCTTCCTTCGCCGCGCCAGCTTGGTCCTCTGGGACGTGGTGCGTCGTGAAGAGGGAGGGCTGCTGAGCACTCGTCAATGGATCTGCGAAGGTCACCGTGTGTCGAGTGGTGTTCTCTTCCTCCGCAATCAGAATCTCAGGCGCCGCCACATCCTGGGGCACCTTACTGGCAGACGCTTTCCTACTCCTCCTGCGCTTCAGGGGTTCTTCATCCTCCTCATCATCAGGGAGATTGATAACATTATTGGGTGGAGCTATGGAGAAGAATCAGGATCAGAGATCGCGAGTCAGTCGACTAAGAACGGCGTTAAGAATACAGTACCTGGTTTCGAAGTTGCTGCGTCCTCCATCTCGTGGTCATCAGCCCAGGCCGAGGTTTCAGAAGTAGCAGCACTGCAACTCCAAAGGATCAGTCGACTACCTTCAGCGTCGACCAGAGACAAAGTTCACACAAAATAAGAAGACTTGAGCAGAACGATTACCCTGATATGGTGGGGATGGACACCTTCATCTTCGGCAGGAGCTTGATCGGCTTCGACGAGGCCGCCCTGGGCTGCTTCGGCGCCTTTTCAGTCGGCACCGGAGAGGTGGTCCGAGGGCGCTTGGTCGACTGAGCAACGGTCGCAACCCCCTTGCCACGTTCAGTCGAAGGGTCGTGGACAAGCTTCGACCGCCTTTCTGAACGCGGTGGTACGACCTCCTCCTCCTCTTCCTCCTCGTCTTCAGTGTCATCTTCATCACCGTCATCATCATCATCGTCGTCATCATCCTCAGCAACGTCCGAGTCCCATTCCTCCTCCTCCTGGCTCTCGCCCCCACTCGCCTCACCCTCCTCAGTCGGAGCTTGTGCCCCATTGGGCATCGAGTACAGCTCGGTGAGGGCCTGGAAGATATCAAGACAAGGATCAATCGACCAGTCGGCAGGGTAAACAGAGACGAATGTGACAAGGACACAATGGAGAGCAGAGCAAGCGTACCTTGTTTGGATCGCTGTTGTGGTCGAGTGGAGGAATCCTTCTGGCTCCGCGTGGGTTATCCTTATTTCCGGTAACGGCTACCATCCATCTTTCCAGAGTGACGTCGTCGACTGCTTCTGGATGGACTCTAGTCTCGTCTTCAGTCCCACAGTACAACCACATGCAGTGGCTCCGGAACTGAAGGGGCTGGATGCGACGCCTAAGGAAGACCTCCAGGAGATCCATGCCCGTCACTCCCTCCCGAACCAACTGCACCACGCGCTCCATCAACATCTTCACGTCAGCTTTCTCCTCCGGAATCAACTTCAGAGGGGAGGGCTTGTTCACTCGGTCCATGGTAAACGGAGGGAGTCCACTCGACTGCCCTGGCGTCGACTGGACCTGGCAGTAGAACCAAGTCGACTGCCAGCCTCTGACGGACTCGGGAAAGGTCATGGGCGGGAAGGTGCTCTTATTCCTCACCTGGATCCCCAGACCCCCACACATTTGGACGACTCGGGTTCTCTCATCACCTGGGCTCGCCTTCTTCACGGTCTGAGAGTGACACGTGAATATATGTTTGAACAAACCCCAGTGCGGTCGACAGCCCAAGAAACCCTCACACATGGACACAAACGCGGAAAGATAGGCAATAGAGTTTGGGGTAAAGTGGTGGAGCTGCGCTCCGAAGAAATTCAAGAAGCCACGAAAGAAAACACTCGGCGGCAAGGAAAATCCATGATCAACATGGGTGGCCAAGAGCACACACTCACCCTCTTCTGGCTGGGGCTGCCACTCCTTCCCCGGAAGCCTTGCAGCTCCATGAGGGATCAAGCCCTCGTTGGCCATATCGAGGAGGTCATTTTCTGTGATGGTCGACTGGATCCAGTCTCCTTGGACCCAGCCCTTCGGCAGGCGGGATCTGGACGAGGACCCGCCGCGGCTGGTGGATCTCCCCTTTGCCTTCTCCGACGCCGACGCCTTCTTCGCACGTTCCAGCGCTGCCGTCTTCTCCTTGGCCATGGTTGCCGGCGAGATGCGTGAAGGGAAGTTGTGCGGGGGCGAGAGCAAGCGCGCTGGGCGGGGACGAAGGGAGCAGAGAGAGAGAGGGAGAATGCTGAGGCGCAGCACAGAAATCCTCGCCGGGCGCATTTATAAGGTCCCTTCCGAGTGGATGACAGGTGGGCCCGGTCGATCTAATCATATCCGGGAGCAGTTATGCAGACGGGATACGTGGTGAAGAAAGCGGCGCGGAGATCGAGGCGTCTATGTCCCGTCCCATCCGAACGCCGCGGCCCGCTCCACTTCGCGCGCGTCCCCAAATTTCGCATCCCGCGGAATCCGCGAACGGCAGATCAGTCTGTCAGACGTGGAGTTTCCCGCGATCCGTCGCTCGGGAATCGTCGAAGCCCGAAATATCACTCGACGAAAGAAGAGAATGAATCGAGTCGACTGAAGACAAGTTGCTCACCATCAACGAAGAGATTCTTTGGTCCAGAACAATGCACGACCAGAGCGCAAAGGTTAATCGGAAACGACACCAACTCCTTCCTCACTCGAAGCCTCGATCCATTCGGGGGCTAATGATGGGGTCATGTGCCTAGGGTAGGGTCACGAACCTGATCTAAGTACCTTACCCAAGGACACCCTTAGAAGAGGTCGCCTTCCAGTCGACCAACGAGGGACTCACTCGACTGACTTGAAGGACTCGACCACGAAGACTCACTCCTCCACCAGGAGGTCAAGGGGCACTCCGCACTGCAACGGCCTGCAATTAAGTAGGCTTTATGATAGTAAAGACACCTTATGTGGGGCGTTACCAGTAACGCCCCAGACTTAACTCACCTTAAACCCTCTCCTACGTGGGCTGGCTGGGGTCCTGGCGCACTCTATATAAGCCACCCCCCTCCACAGGCAGAAGGGTTCGGCACCTTGTAACTCATATACTCATAATCCACTCGACCGCCTCCGGGCTCCGAGACGTAGGGCTATTACTTCTTCCGAGAAGGGCCTGAACTCGTACATCCCTTGTGTTTACAACCTCTCCATAGCTAGGACCTTGCCTCTCCATACCTACCCCCCACTCTACTGTCAGGCCTAGAACCACGACAGGGATTGCCATGCAACGGATGCACTAGAGCTAAGAATGCTCAACAAAAGAAAACTAGTGGGTGTGCATCCAACTTGCTTGCTCATGAAGACCTACGGCATTTTGAGGAAGCCCATCGTTGGAATATACAAGCCAAGTCCTATAATGAAAAATTCCCACTAGTATGAACAAGACAACTTATGAGACTCACTATACGAAATCATGGTGCTACTTTGAAGCACAATATATGAGACTCACTACATGAAGAACAAGGTGCTACTTTGAAGCACAAGTGTGGAAAAAAGATAGTAGCATTGCCCTTTTTTCTTTTTTTGGGCCTTTCTTTTTTTCCTTTCTTTTTGGCCTTTCTCTTTTTTTGATTGGGCAATGCTCTAATAATGATGATGATCACACTTCTATTGATTACAACATAATGATTACAAACTCGATACTAGAACAAGATATGACTCTATATGAATGCCTCCGGCGGTGTACCGGCATGGTGCAATGAATCAAGAGTGACATGTATGAAAAATAATGCATGGTGGCTTTGCCACAAATACGATGTCAACTACAAGATCATGCAATGGCAATATGACAAAAGTAAAGCATGTCATGATGATGATGATGATGATGGAAGTTGCATGGCAATATATCTCGGAATGGCTATGGAAATGCCATGATAGGTAGGTATGGTGGCTGTTTTGAGGAAAATATAGGGAGGTTTATGTGTGAAAGAGCGTATCATATCACGGGGTTTGGATGCACCGGCAAAGTTTGCACCAACTCTCAATGTGAGAAAGGGCAATGCACGGTACCGAAGAGGCTAGCAAATGGCGGAAAGGTAAAAGTGCGTATAATCCATGGACTCAACATTAGTCAAAAGAACTCATATACTTATTGAAAAATTTAGAAGTCATCAAAAATCAAGTACTACGCGCATGCTCCTAGGGGGATATATTGGTAGGAAAAGACCATCGCTCGTCCCCGACCGCCACTCATAAGGATGCACAAGCCAGGTACACTTCGTGCTTCAAATTTGTTACACAACTTTAACCATATGTGCATGCTACGGGACTCGCTAACTTCAACACAAGTATTTCTCAAATTCACAACTACTCAACTAGCACGACTATGATATTATCACCTCCATATCTCAAAACAATTATCAAGCATCAAACTTATCTTAGTATTCAACCCACTAAAAAGAAAGTTTCACATATCTTGAATACTAGGTATATTAACATTAAGCAAATTACCATGCTATTAACGCCTCTCAAAATATCTAAGTGAAGCATGAGAGATCAAGTTTCTTTAAAACAATCCACCACCGTGCTCTAAAAGATCTAAGTGAAGCACTAGAGCAAAAATTATCACGCTCAAAAAGATATAAGTGAAGCACATAGAGTATTCTAACAAATTTCAATTCATGCATGGCTCTCTCAAAAGGTGTGTACAGCAAGGATGATTGTGGTAGACTAACAAGCAAAGACAAAAATAATACAATATGCTCCAAGCAAAACACATATCATGTGGTGAATAAAAATATAGCTCCAAGTAAATTACCGATGGAAGTGGACGAAAGAGGGGATGCCTTCCGGGGCATCCCCAAGCTTTGATTTTTTGGTGTCCTTGGATTATCTTGGGGGTGCCATGGGAATCCCCAAGCTTAGGCTCTTGCCACTCCTTGTTCCATAATCCATCAAAAGAATTCACCCAAAACTTGAAAACTTCACAACACAAAACTCAATAGAAATCTCGTGAGCTCCGTTAGAGAAAGAAAACAAAAGACTACTTTAAGGTACTGTAGTGAACTTGTTATTTATTTGTATTGGTGTTAAAACTACTGTATTCCAACTTCTCTATGGTTTATAAACTATTTTACTAGCCATAGATTCATTAAAAATAAGCAAACAACACACGAAAAACAGAATCTGTCAAAAACAGAACAGTCTGTAGTAATCTGGATCAAACGTATACTTCTGGAACTCATAAAATTCTCAAATAAATTGCTGGACCTTAGGAATTTATATATTAATCATCTTCAAAAATAAGTAACTAAATATCACTCTCCAAATAAAAAATGTCAGCAGTTCTTGTGAGCCCTAAAGTTTCTGTTTTTTACAGCATGATCAACAAGACTTTACCCAAGTCTTCCCAAAGGTTCTACTTGGCACAAACACTAATTAAAACATAAAAACACATCTAAACAGAGTATAGATGAATTATTTATTACTAAACAGGAGCAAAAGGCAAGGAACAAAAATAAAGTTGGGTTGCCTCCCAACAAGCGCTATCGTTTAACGCCCCTAGCTAGGCATGATGATTTCAACGATGCTCACATAAAAGATAAGAATTGAAACATAAAGAGAGCATCATGAAGAATATGACTAGCATATTTAAGCCTAACATAATTCCTATGCATAGGAATTTTGTGAGCAAACAACTTGTGGTAACAAGAATCAACTTGCATAGGAAGGTAAAACAAGCATAACTTCAAAACTTGATATTATTGCAATTCCTACAAGCATATATTCCTCCCTCATAATAATTTTCAGTAGAATCATGAATTAATTAAACAATATAAACATCACCTAAAGCATTATTTTCATGATCTACAAGCATAGACAATTTACTACTCTCCACACAAGCAAATTTCTTCTCATGAATAGTAGTGGGAGCAAACTCAACAAAATAACTATCATGTGAATGAAAATTAAGATCAAGATGACAAGTTTTATGGTTATAATTATTCTTTATAGCATACAAGTCATCACAATAATCATCATAGATAGCGGGCATGCTCTCATCATAATAAATTTGCACATCAAAACTTGGGGGACTAAAAATATCATCTTCATCAAACGTAGCTTCCCCAAGCTTGTGGCTTTGCATATCATTAGCATCATAGATATTCAAGGAATTCGTACTAACAACATTGCAATCATGCTCATCATTCAAATATTTAGTGCCAAACTTTTTATAGATTTCTTCTTCTAGCACTTGAGCACAGTTATCCTTTCCATCATACTGACGAAAGATATTAAAAAGGTGAAGCGTATGAGACAAACTCAATTCCATTCTTTTATAGTTTTCTTTCATAAACTAAACTAGTGATAAAACAAGAAACTAAAAGACCCGATTGCAAGATCTAAAGATATACCTTCAAGCACTCACCTCCCCGGCAACGGCGCCAGAAAATAGCTTGATGTCTACTACACAACCTTCTTCTTGTAGACGTTGTTGGGCCTCCAAGTGCAGAGGTTAGGACAGTAGCAAATTTCCATCAAGTGGATGACCTAAGGTTTATCAACCCGTAGGAGGCATAGGATGAAGATGGTCTCTCTCAAGCAACCCTGCAACCAAATAACAAAGAGTCACTTGTGTCCCCAACACACCCAATACAATGGTAAATTGTATAGGTGCACTAGTTCGGCGAAGAGATGGTGATACAAGTGCAATATGGATGGTAGATAAAGGTATTTGTAATCTGAAAATATAAAAACAGCAAGGTAACTAATGATAAAAGTGAGCATAAACGGTATTGCAATGATAGGAAATAAGGCCTAGGGTTCATACTTTCACTAGTGTAAGTCCTCTCAACAATACTAACATAATTGGATCATAAAATTGTCCCTCAACATGCAACAAAGAGTCACTCCAAAGTCACTAATAGCAGAGAACGAACGAACAGATTATGGTAGGGTACGAAACCACCTCAAAGTTATTCTTTCCAATCAATCCGTTGGGCTATTCCTATAAGTGTCACAAACAGCCCTAGAGTTTGTACTAGAATAACACCTTAAGACACAAATCAACCAAAACCCTAATGTCACCTAGATACTCCAATGTCACCTCAAGTATCCATGGGTATGATTATACGATATGCATCACACAATATCAGATTCATCTATTCAACCAACACAAAGGACCTCAAAGAGTGCCCCAAAGTTTCTACTAGAGAATCACGACGAAAATGTGTGCCAACCCCTATGCATAGGTTCCCAATGTCACGAAACCCGCAAGTTGGTCACCAAAACATACATCAAGTGGCACGTGGTATCCCATTGTCACCACAGACATCCACGGCAAGACATACATCAAGTGTTCTCAAGTCTTTAAAGACTCAATCCGATAAGATTACTTCAAAGGGGAAACTCGATTCATTACAAGAGAGAAGAGGGGGGAAGAAACATCATAGGATCCAAATATAATAGCAAAGCTCGCGATACATCAAGATCGTATCATCTCAAGAACACGAGAGAGAGAGAGAGAGATCAAACACATAGCTACTGGTACATACCCTCAGCCCCGAGGGAGAACTACTCCCTCCTCGTCATGGAGAGCACCGGGATGATGAAGATGGCCACCGGAGAAGGATTGCCCCCTCCGGCAGGGTGCCGGAACGGGTCTAGATTGAGTTTCGGTGGCGACGAAGGCTTCTAGCGGCGAAACTCCCGATCTATGTTGCTCCCGGATGTTTTTAGGGTATATGGAGATATATAGGCGGAAGAAGTACGTCAGGGGGGCCACTAGGGGCTCACGAGGGTGGAAGGCGCGCCCAGGGGGGGTGGGCGCGCCCCTGCCTCGTGACCTCCTCGTAGGTTCCCCGACGTGCACTCCAAGTCTTCTGGGCTTCTTTCCTTCCAAAAATGAGTTCCGTGAAGTTTCGGGTCAATTGGACTCCGTTTGATTTTCCTTTTCTTCGAAATACTGAAATAGGCATAAAACAGCAAATCTGGGCTGGGCCTCCGGTTAATACGTTAGTCCCAAAAATAATATAAAAGTGGATAATAAAGCCCAATATTGCCTAAAACAGTAGATAAAGTAGCATGGAGCAATCAAAAATTATAGATACGTTGGAGACGTATCACCGGGGAGCGACGTGTTGTACTCGACGGAGATAGCTCACGCCCGGGTAACCCCGTCCTCCCAAGGTAACCCCTTCCTCTTCTCCTCCGGTCCATTCCCCTGCATTCTAACCTATCGCTAGCACTGTTAGATTAATCAGCACTATTAGATTAATTATGTATTTGCTTGGGTGACGTATGACGCCCATGACTATGTGTTTCATAGTCTGTTTGTGTAATACAGAGGTCTGCTCTGCCACTCATAGTTATACCTTACCATCTCTTTTAGATTAACTCTGTAAGTGGACAAATGACCATGGGTTATGGATGGGATCTTGTTTGTACCCTCGCCTCCTAACACAACTAGTATTTGTCTATTATTTACAATTCTAAATGACTTCTTGTGGCATTCTTTGTTGAATAAGGGACTGCTGATCTGTCGACGACTCAACTGAGTTGGGCTTTGGTTTGTGTGTCCCTTTCAAGTGGCTCGATTAGTATTGCTGCAAGTCATCCAGTTTCTGTGTGATGGATGGTGGCGACGTTATCTATGCTGTTGTAGAGTTGTTTATAGGGTTGAAAATTAGGAACGAAAGATTCATTTAATTTGGTAGTACCAGTAAGTATTGTTATTAAAATACCTGGTAATTTCTAGGTTCTGTAAACTGACGCATGTGAGATATTACGGTATTTGTGACGCGAACTTGTAAAATCTCAACTTATTTGTTATTTCTCGTGAGTGGTTGGCAGATGAATACATATGTGGGAATGTGAGTCTGCTTACAAATAGTTCTCTACCATGCCAGAATAGTGGTACTAAGGTCTGTTCATTTAGGGATATTTGCTGTTTTGAATAGAAACTCATTTCCACATATGTTTTGTATGTTTATTATGTTCTGATTCTGGTTGATCCGATCATGAGCTTGAATGGTCTAGTAGCAGAACAACATCAAGTTAATTTGTAGCAGCGAGGTCATGGAATTGTTTTCTATGCCATGGTACTATTATGATTGGAATGCGCCACTTTACAGAATGCACAAGTTTATTACATTCTATCTAGGTTTGTCAGCAATGGATGATTGGCACTGATAATCGTTTACATTTGAAAGATACATGGCATGTTCCTAGTTCTCACCTTTGTTGCGCCTGAGTGATTGGAACCAAATCTGAACCTCTTGGTCTAAAGAGCCACATCTCACTTTTTTTCTTTCTTTCACTGCAGCTTGCATTGACCATAGAGGCGCCCCACAGAATCCAGCCAGGATTTGAATCAGAAGGTGAAGCCATACACGTAAGTTTGACCGCAGCCATACAATATCTACAACACATGATCATGCATTACTATTCTCTAGGAATGTTCCCATGGCTAGCAATGTGTGACCTTTCTGAGACTTGTTGCACCTTCAAATGTGCTCTTGTTTGCTTGAAGGAGTAATTAACTGAAACATTTTCAGTTAATTAAAAATTGGTGTATACTGCTTGCTTGCATCAATAGTGCACTACTCTTATTGCTTGCACTTGTTTATACTTGGAGCGCGCGCGCACACACACACACACTTGGGCTAAATCTAGTAGCTTGGAATTAACCAGAACTCTTTTAAAACTAAATGAATCTTTTCATTTAAATGGAACCTTTTTCTTCAATTAATTTGTTTGGTTCTAGTAATTTAGTGTAGGACATCAATAGTATAGCACTTGCTGATGGTTGCATCAGTACCACTCTTTTTTGCATCATTAGTCTGCCTAGTGCATCGTTAAGATTATAAGCATCATTTTCATGGAATCCTGGTTACATATTTGTGTGTACTCAAGCTGAAAATGGGACTTGGAATAATATGCAAGTTTCATCTTTTTTATTGCAGCGAGTGTGTCAATTATGCACTGGCAACATCGTTGATACTAGTGGTGTGCGCGATGGTCCGGGCCAAGCAGAGAAAGATAGGTGAGATATGCAAGGCCTCTGCCACGATGACTACACGCTGTACAAGTGTGTGTCCCGATTTACATGCTCGCCATTGTACATGATGTAAGTGATACTGAGATGCTCATGGGAGTGGTGGTTCTTAATCTGTCAATGGAGTGACTATGTGTTTACGTTGTATCCTGGTAGAATTATTATGTTTAGCTCTCTACTCTAGTATAGTGCTGCCTGTAGAGGCCACCGTGATTTTGTTATACACATGATGATGATGCAAGTGTGGACTGCTGGTTGTTTCATATGTAGTTATGTACTGCCATTATATAAATGCCTGCCATGTTCTTCATCTCCCCTCCCTCTGATTCCTCCCGCCTGCGTTTTTTTGGTGTCTCATATCTGTAGAAGCTGCCACCGCCACCGCTGCCGCTGTTGTAGGTGGAACAGGAAGAAGCCCTCATAGCTGCTGCACATCTGAAGTGGCGAGCGCCACCCCATATTTTTGGTACTATGAAGTGTTAGTTAGTACCGTGAAGTGTTAGTTGATGATCGATTAGTCTATTAATCCAAGTATTCTTACATGCTATGAATATATACTGCAATCCTATTTTTTGTGTGAAAAAGGTACTAGTTATCTGCAATACAAGCTAGACATGAACCAGCTCTTGCTACTAAAGGAACATAGTCTACTAAACTGGTGTAGCTAGCTGGACTATGCAGCCATGAATCAGAAAGTAGCATATTCAGTTTTGCTAATAGAAAATAAATGTATTAAAAACTTTAAAAACTGCATAATAAGTGCTTGTTCATGTTTGGTTTTCTCTAAACTTTGTTTGTATGATTGAGGGCAAATTTACTTGGTTCTTTTCTCTAAACTGTGCTTGGAACATTCGTTTTTATGATCTAAAATTGCCTTCCTGTGATGATGCAGGTGCCCAGTTTGTGCTCGCTACCGAAGGAGCTCCATGTTGAAGAAGATTGAAGACACTTGTAGAGCTACAGGGTTAACACCAGGGCACCGTATCACGTGTAGAGCTTGTATATGTTAGAGCTTATTATGTGTAGAGCTTGTAAAGTATATGTTATTTGTACATTAGGAGCTCTGTACTGAATCTGGTTGATAATATTTGGAGTATTATGTGTGTGTTTTGTTTGTGCCAATTTAAATGCTGGTTATTTATTTACTGTTAAATTGAAATATGAAGACTATGAACTTGCTAGCAGGGACCCACGTACCTGAACCTGACATCTGGGACCCATTTGACTAGTGGACCATTTTTATATTACAAAAAAACTAAAACTTTCTAGTGGAAAAGGCCACGGCCCAAAAATGAGAAGGCTTAATTGTTGGACTTGGCCCATCTACCTAGCCAAAATTAATATGAGAAAAAACACTAATAGGCTGAATTAATGGGCTCGGCCCATGTAGAATACCGAATTGGACCGGGCTGAATCTTGTGCCACATCAGCTTGCCACGCTGGATGCCTACGTGGCCTGGGGAGGTTGCTAGTGACCAAAACAAAACAATAGGCATATTTTGGTCATAAACGTCCATGACCTTCTCACAGAGAAGGTCGTTAATTTCAGTTTACGACTGCCAACTTTTGACCTTCTGTTTTTGCTCAAAAAAAGGTCGCAAATGAATAACAATGACCTTTCAGTGACCAATAGTCAAGGTCACAAGTTGACATATTTCTTGTAGTGGCGAACACTCCGCAGCATGGCCGAAATTTGCCATGTAGCAGCAATTAATCCATGGAGTGACACGGCTATTACCTTCAATGCCAGTGATGAACCTAAATTCCGAACAGCCCGAGCACCAGCCGCACTGGTCCTCAGTCCAACCGTGGACGGCTTTCAACTCACCAAAGTACTCATGGACGGCGGCAGCTGACTAAACCTCATCTATGAGGAAACTCTTCAAAAGATGGAAATAGACTGGAACCGCATCGAACAAAGTAGCACAACCTTTAGAGGAATTATCCCCAGTCAGGAAGCACGCTGTGCTAGGAAAATCACACTAGATGTGGTATTCAGCACACCGGACAATTACAGGTCCGAAGAAATTACATTCCAAGTGGCCCCGTTCAGTAGTGGCTATCACGCTCTTTTAGGACGGGAGGCGTTTACAATCTTCCAAGCCATACCCCATTACGTGTACATGAAGCTTAAAATGCCCGGGCCCAATGGAATCATCACTCTCGCCAGTGATCCGGACACAGCACTTCGCGCCGAAAACAAAACAGCCGCATTGGCCCTCGAGGCATTATCCGAAGCCCTCTCGGCCGAAGAATTAGCCACGCTACGCTCCACAGTGGACAGGGACGACGTGATACTCGATAAGAGATCCAAGTCCACCTCTTTTAAACCAGCGGATGAAAATAGTCAAATTCCAAGTCCACCCAACGGACCCTACAAAAACAGCCTCCATCGGGGCACAGTTAAACCCCGCTGTGGATGCCGCACTACGACACAAAGGCCCGAGAATTGGGACATATTCGCCTGGTATCCCTCAGACATGCCAGGAATCCCACGCAAGCTGGCCGAGCATAGCCGCAATATCCTAAAGGCATTCAAGCCGGTCAAGCAAGCTCTTCGGCGTTTCTCCGAACCTAAGAGACAGGCCATGGGAGAAGAACTAGCCAAGTTATTGGAGGCTGGATTCATCAGAGAAATAAAACATCTGGACTGGCTACCAAACCTGGTGATGGTACCAAAGAAGGACAAATCCTGGCGCCTTTGTGTCGATTTCAAAGACCTCAATAAAGCTTGCCCAAAGGATCCCTTCCCCCTCCCACGCATCGATCAAATCATTGATGCTACCGCAGGACACGAGTCATTGTGTTTCCTCGACGCATACTCCGGTTACCACCAAATCAATATGGCGGAGTCCGACCAAGTCGCAACGGCATTCATCACACCATATGGTCCCTTTTGTTTCAATACAATGCCTTTTGGGCTCAAAAACACCGGTGCAACATATCAGCGCATGATTCAGACATGTTTGGAGAAACAAATCGGCAAAACAGTAGAGGCATACGTAGACGATGTGGTCGTCAAAACCAAACACGTCGACTCTTTGATAGACGACTTGAGGCTCACATTCAACAACCTCCGAACATATGACATCAAGCTCAATCTGGAAAAATGCGTTTTTGGCGTACCAGCCAGAAAGCTGCTGGGATTCATTGTCTCCAGTAGAGGTATTGAAGCTAATCCGGCCATAATCTGAGCTTCGTCACAGTTGGCTACCCCAACAGACCTCAAACAAATCCAGAAGTTAACTGGATGTGTGGCGGCTCTAAGCCGCTTTATCTCCCGCTTAGGAGAAAAGGCTTTACCCCTTTATCACCTCCTTCGGCCCATCGAACACTTCGAGTGGACGGACGCGGCCATAGCCGGATTGGAAGAAATAAAGGCCATTTTGGCAATCAACCCAATCCTGGCCGCACCAAACATCGGCGGACCAATGATGTTGTACATTGCGGCAACTCATCAAGTTGTAAGCGCGGTGCTCGTTGTCGAACGGGAAGCGGACGGACACAAATTCCCTCTTCAAAAGCCTGTATACTATGTATCCACTGTCCTCACTCCATGCAAATCACGGTACCCGCATTACCAAAAGATAGCATATGTGGTATTCATGGCATCACGGAAACTGCGACACTACTTTCAAGATTGTTCGATTACAGTAGCCTCGGAAGTGCCACTTAATGATATTATAAACAACCGCGACGCTACGGGCCGGATTGCCAAATGGGCCATTTAGCTCCTCCCGTTCGACATAACATACAAACCTCGACGAGCCATTAAATCGCAAGTATTGGCCGACTTCGTCGCCGAATGGACGGAGGCCGAACTCCCTAAAGAGTACGGCGCATACTCCAATTGGATCATGCACATCGACGGTTTTAAAATGTTGGCCGGTCTAGGGGCTGGCGTCGTCCTGACGTCCCCAACCGGAGATACCGTTCGGTACGTACTGCAAATATTGTATACAGACTCCAACAATGCAGCCGAATACGAAGCTCTGTTGCATGGTCTTCGGATGGAAGTCTCCATGGGCATTCAACGCCTGGAGGTGCGTGGGGATTCAAACCTCGTAATATCCCAAATAAACGGAGACTTTGATTCCAAGGATCCGAAAATGGCGGCCTATCGAAACGTCGTCCTAAAAATGTCAGCTCGGTTCGAGGGGCTCGAATTTCACCATGTGGCTCGGAAAAGCAATCAGGCGGCGGATATCCTCGCCCGCATCGGCGCGAAACGCGATGCGGTCCCCCCAACATATTTTTGGAAAGGCTGTTCAAGCCATCCGTAGTATGGGAAGGGGACACCGGTAACAACAGTCCGGAACCGGCCAAAATATCCGATACCGAACTCTCTGACACATTCGGAGGCTCTGCCACCGAAATAACACCTTCAGCCCACGAAATAATGGCCATTATTGCCCCGTGGACAGAACCATTCCTGGCCTACCTAACTAGACAGGAACTTCCGGAGGACCAAAATGAGGCACGCTGCATGCGGCGATCCAAAGCCTACAGGGTCCATGAGGGAGAATTGTACAAAAACAGCACTACCGGAGTCCTTCAAAGGTGCATCTCCGAAGAGGAAGGGCGAAATCTTTTGGTAGAAATTCACACCGGACTCGGCGGTCATCACGCCACAGCCCGAGCTCTTGTAAGCAAGGCCTTCCATATAGGATTCTATTGGCCAACGGCCCGGGCAGATGCACAGGACTTGGTCCAACGTTGCGCCGGTTGCCAGCTCTTTGCAAATCAAAGCCACATGCCACCCACCGCCCTCCAAACAATCCCCATTACATGGCCCTTTGCGGTCTGGGGGCTTGACATGGTTGGACCCCTTAAAGCAGGAACCCACAAGAAAAAATACTTATTGGTCATGGTGGATAAATTCACCAAATGGATAGAGGCCAAACCGGTTAAAACAGTCGAATCCGTACCGGTGATAGATTTCGTATCCAGGGTTGTACACCGTTATGGCGTCCCCCACAGCATCATCACTGATAATGGCACGAACTTCATGGCTGACAAGGTAAAACTCTGGTGCAGCAAAATGGGCATCAAGCTCGATTATGCCTCAGTCTATCACCCACAAACCAACGGTCAAGTCGAGTGAGCAAATGGTCTTATAATGAGCGGCATTAAACCCAGATTGGTGCGTTCCTTAATGGAGTCTAACACGCACTAGGTGGAGGAGCTCGACTCCGTACTCTGGGGGCTGCGGACCACGCCGAATCGTAGTACCGGATATACACCCTTCTTTATGGTGTACGGCGCAGAGGCAGTCTTGCCCTGTGACATAATTCATGACTCACCTAGAGTGCGCATGTATGAAGAAAGAGATGCCGAGCTCGATCGGCAGGACAGTCTGGACACCTTTGAGGAGGAGCACGACGTAGCCAAAGCCCGTTCCGCATTTTATCAGCAACACGCTCGCAGATACCAAAGCAGAGAAGTATGGGCCAAAACTTATAACATTGGTCAACTAGTTCTACGCCTACCGGATAAGAAAAAGAACAAGCTCGAGCCCAAATGGGAAGGTCCCTTCATTATTGACCAAGTTCTGACCGGTGGAGCGTACCGACTGCGGGATGCATCAACTAGTCGACTCGAGCCGAACCCATGGAACGCGGCCAGGCTCCGAAGATTCTATGCCTAGCACCGGACTCTATGTTAGTCCCCTCCCTTTGTCCATTTTTTGCATATATATTATCTGTCTTGTTTTTCTTTCTTTCTTTCTTTTCTTATTCCTCTATGCCTTGAAGGGTCACCTTGTGCCTCGCTTGCACATTACAGATGCGCTAGCCACACTCTTCATACCTGGGGGCTTCTTTCACAGAAGCTTAAATTATTTATCCGGGCTTCATGCCCAACACATGCGTTATACTTCCGCATGTACCTTTTTCACCATTATATGCATCGATATGACTTAAGTTTTGGCCAAGCTGGGTTGCCTGGCTCTTGTATTTATGCCCTATGTTCCCGTTAATTCGGCTAGGGCATAAGGGGAGCACCTCTGTGATTGTTACTGCCGGGTCAGCCAGATGTGTACCTCAGACTGGGTGAAGCCGAAAGCTAGCATTCTTAAGCGAATATTCGGTCAGTGAACAAAAGATGATTTTTGTTTTTCATATCTGCCCCCAGATGTTTTTCCTACGTTTCCTATTACAGTCTGGACATGCACTTTAGGGCATGCTTACCCAGGGAAAGGAACCCTTAACAGAACTATTTTCCCTGGAAGATGTTTCTTACTACCCATGTAATATAACATAACTAGTTGGGAACTTGTCTGATAAAGCACTAATGACCCCTACGCCTTGTCTCCACGCATACCCTGGTTCTTATATAACTGAGCAGGTATTCGAATACACTCCGGACTATTGGGCCTGAAGGCTGAAGCGAAAAGGTCCGCAACGACAAATGATCTACAATCTGGCTAGAAGGCATTATACATGTCACTTTAATTACGTAGTCATGCAGACTGACTAAATTCTTCTTCTATACCATCCAACAGGCGGTCTAGCTTACAATCCTGTCGGGAATACTTTGTGGCTAATTCTACTTGCCCATAAACTAAGCTAACGGGGATCTCTTTTCCGTCGGGCCCCACAGGTCCGACCTTGGCCATGTGATTTGGGTCTGCTTTGGTATACCGCGTCTTCACCGTGGCCCAGGATTCTCTGGCACCCTGTTGGCAGGCTGATATCTTCCATAATCGGAAGCGCCGCCGTGCTCCTTTCAGCTTCTCCGCAAGCTCTGCAACGCCCTCTGGCAGGGAGACGGACGGCCACAAGGCCTGGGCAACACCCTGCATCACCTGTCGAACTTGTTCTTACAGATGTGATAGCTCGGACAGAAGATCACCCGTAGACTCGGGCATTTCCTCCGCGGGACGACCCGTCAGCATACCTACAGACATAACACTGTTAGTAGGCTTCTTCTCTGAATACCTTTAAAAGGATTCGTTCAAGCACTTACTGAAAATGCCGCGCCGAAGCCTCTTATTCTCCTTCTCGGAGTCTGCAAGCTGGCCCCAAACGTCTTTTAGTTCCACTTTCAGCTTTATATTGGCATCTTGGAGATTGTTTTTCTCCCACCTAACCTCAGTCAACACGCATTTGCCAGCCTCTAGCTGCCGCATAACATGCTGGTCCCCCGGATTTTCTCCGGATTCATCTGCAAAATCTATTGTTAGATCTGTAGCCACGCCGCACACTGTATGGTAACCATCATTCTTTAAAATGTTACCAGCGGGAGGCTTTTTCTGTTCCTGCAATGCGGCAACAGCGGCCCGCAGTTGGGTCTTGCATTCCTCCAGTTCCTGGGACAGCCTAGTATTCTTCTCTGTAAGAACCTGCACAATAAAGGTGATCCTCAAATCAGTTCTGCTAACTATTTCAAGTCTCAGGGGCTACTGATACATATAAATCGTCAGATTCACTCACCCGTACATCCTTTACATACCGATCCGTGGCTCTGGCTAGACCATCTTGAGCGGCACAGAGGTACACCTCTCCAGAATTGAAGGCATCAAACGCCTCTGGTGAGAAACAAGCGTCACGGAGTATGGCCCGGCGGCGCCTATGATTCATGGCGCTTTCCACTTCTGAGTTTGTAGCGGATAACCTATCCGCATCCTCTGTAGGGGGATTACCTGGCGCCTGCCCCATATCGGCTTCTGCCTCCATGTCCGGTCCTAGCACCCGACTGGTGGAAGTGTGATTGGCAACATCGCCGGACATATTCCAGCGAGCATTTTTTCTATTAAAGAAACACGGGTGTCATTACATTTCGAGAAAGACAACAACCATGGAGTGGAGTTTGTTATACCTTTGCGCCGGCGTCTCCGTCCTGACCGCCTTCCTTTTTGGCCTACCCGGCCTCGGTGCCTCCAGTTGGCGTGTTGCTGCGGGTTCGGCAGGGTGTCCCGAATGCCTTCCCTGTAAAGATGCCATGTGTGTATGGTTGGTGAAGTGCCTAAAAGGGGATCCTAGTTTTGGATTTGGGATTTTTGGTTTTCCTTACTTGCGATGCAGGGAGCAGTCCGGGATAGTCGGCCGTAATGGCCACCATGGCATCGTCGCAGCTTAACTGATAGAACTGCCGGTCTATCAGCTCCACAAATATAACCGAATCTTCTTCAAGTCCGGAGTCAAGAGCCCGGTCAGGGTCCTCTGGTTGTGGCGAAGGGCTGCTGACCTCCTTTATGGCTTTTCGCAGTTCCTGCCACAAAGTGGCAAGGTGAATAAGTATGACAAAGAGTGCGGGGAAAATGGGAGCAGGGAGATATAACTTACCCAGCTTGGAGGATTGTACATGGAGAATCCGTCCCGTGGCTTAATGCGGGTGAACTCCTCTTCCTCACCCTTGAACAATTCAGACAGAATCTCCGCTAAAGCGGCAGCATTGTCCCGACCCTTACGCCCATAGCGGGTGGCGTCATCCGCCCTGTTATAACACCACAAGGGGTGACCTCGGTATTGAAGTGGTTGCACTCCAAGCATTATGCAAATCGACATAACTTCGATCATTGTCAATCCTTATTGAGCCATTGCTTTGATCCGGTTCATCAGATAGAGGACTTCTCTATTGTCTTCTGCCTGGGGGCTCCGTGGGCGCCAACTTCGGTGCTTCTTCAGCGGAGCATTGTCGAACTCAGGAAGACCCCGCCGAACAGGGTCCCGAAGGGGAACGTCCTCCATGTAAAACCATTCTGAAGGCCAGTCTTCGGACGACTTCTTCGGGGTACCGGACGGGTATCCGGTATCGGCGCTGCGCCATATTTTGGCTCCACCCACTTGATAAAGTGATCTCCCCTGTATGCGAGGGACGAGGCAGAATAGCCTTTTCCACAGCTTGAAGTGAGCCTCGCAGCCCAGGAACAACTCGCAGAGAGCAACATAGCCGATGATGTGTAGAATGGAGGCAGGGGTGAGATTGTGTAATTGGAGGCCGTAGAACTCCAAGAGCCCGCGGAGGAATGGATGAATTGGAAATCCAAGTCCCCTTAGTAGATAAGGAACAAGGCAGACCCGTTCCCGCATGGAGGGACAGGGAAAGCTCTCCGCTTGCTCCCCGCCATTGTAGGTGGCAAGCCCAGCTCGAACGGGCGCCATATACGCCGGAGGGAGAAATCCCTTAGTCTGCAGTTTGACTATTCGACTGTGCGGGACTGAACACCTCTCCCAATCACCGGGCTTAGGGCTAGGGGGCGGGAGGAGGAGCTGCGAAGGTCGGCCATGCTGGAATTGATCTTTCCGAAACGCGCTCTAATGGATTCTCGCTGGGGGGGTGGTATGGATCGGATCTAAGAATCCCCATCCCTTTAATAGATAATTTATTTATTTGGCTAGGGGGCGAATGTAAAAACGCCCTGGCGCCTCTTATTCATTCGACGCATGGGAGATAGCCCTTATTGGGCACAGAATCCAAGAGGTTCAACATTTATGGAACCGGACACTGCTTACGAACACTTGAAGATTGGAGAAGAACCCGCCTTGCAATGCCGAATACAACACTGCGCGCCGGACTCATCGTCATTGAAGCCTGGTTCGGGGGCTACTGAGGGAGTCCTGGATTAGGGGGTCTCCGGACAGCCGGATTATATCCTTTTAGCCGGACTGTTGGACTATGAAGATAGAAGATTGAAGACTTCGTCTCGTGTCCGGATGGGACTCTACTTGGCGTGGAAGGCAAGCTTAGGCAATAACGATATGTATATCTCCTCCTTTGTAACCGACCTTGTGTAACCCTAGCCCCTCTGGTGTCTATATAAACCGAAGGGTTTTAGTCCATAGGACAACATACAATCATACCATAGGCTAGCTTCTAGGGTTTAGCCTCTCTGATCTCGTGGTAGATCTACTCTTGTACTACCCATATCATCAATATTAATCAAGCAAGACATAGGGTTTTACCTCCATCAAGAGGGCCCGAACCTGGGTAAAACATCGTGTCCCCTGCCTCCTGTTACCATCCGCCTTAGACGCACAGTTCGGGACCCCCTACCCGAGATCCGCCAGTTTTGACACCGATAGGGTTAATCGGGACAAAGGACACGAGAGAGTTTTATACTAGTTCGGCCCCTTACGATGAAGGTAAAAGCCTACGTCTAGTTGGGATTGGTATTTCTAGGGTTTCGATCTCCAAGAGGCTCAACTCGCCGGCTTGGTTATCGATTTGTTGTTTCTTGCCCTAACCCACCACCGGGTCGCCCCCTTATATACATGGGTTGACGCCTGGTGGCCTACAGAGTCCCGGCCAACTCATAATCGTGTCCGACTCGGGGACTTCCTTTACATGCCTTTCTTTACAAGTCTTTCCTTACATATGGCGGTTCACAATATCAGGACTTAAACCGCCTTCAGGCCTTTGGGCCTTCTATAAGACTTAATAAACTACAATCTTGAATGTTTACTGGGCTTCTTGTGTGACCAGCCATTGGGGCTGACCCGGCCCCTCCTGGGCAGGTCATAACTGATAGTAATATCCCCAACATTAGGCCCCAGGTTGACTTTGAACTTCATTCTTTGTCAATCTTCAATACTTAGAGAAAAATCCATCTTCTTATCTTTTCTGAAATTTTCTTGTAACCCACCGTGGCGTCACCCCTTGAAAATGCAAAAACCTTTCATGACTTCATCCTCCAACGGATCTTTTATCTTTAATGTTTCTCAAGAATCGAGGCGCCTGTATAGCTGGATAACCATTTATTCAGTTATTCCTTGATATTCACGCCCGTCTGTTTCACCTTTTCCCTTATAAATAGGCTCGCCCCGGCCTTCCTCATTCCTCTCTCTCTCTCTCTCTCTCTCTCTCTCTCTCTCTCTCTCTCTCTCTCTCTCTCCGTCTTCTTCCTCTTGCGACCCTGCTACTGCTCGAGCTTCGCCGCCGCCGTGCTCCACCTCCATCTCCGTCAACCTTGGCCGCTGCATCAACCCGAGTTGGTTCAGAGAAACGGCGGCGACCTCCGCAGAAGATCTGTAGCTATAAGTACTCACTTTCCTGCTCCTCAGATCCATGTTTATGGTTTCTGCGTGTTCTTCGTAGTTCGTCATGGCTTCTTCGTAGTTCTTCCACTGCCTCCTCTTTTTGATCCAAAAGAGATGTATGTTCATGCAGTAACTATTTGGTGCCTCCTTTTGATACTAGCAAACTCCTTTTTCTGGTACAAGGGCTACATTTAGATCTGATGAACTCATGTGGGTTGTATTTTTAGGTCTAGAAATTTTTTCATTTTGAACATCCATTTGATCCAAAATAATATCAAGCATTTTGGGAAACTTGTTTGTCCTAACACTTAGCTGAATCCGCTTTCTGAAAGAATCTATAGTCATGGCGCCTTACCGCCCCGGCTTTCTTTTCCTTTATATGTCATTAGCCCTTAATTAAGCCGCCATTACTTGTTTTGCATCTTCATCCCTTAACTGTTAATATCACCGTTAAACTAAACCGGCATGTTGCTTTTCTTTTCTGTTCCTTGCACATCATGCCGTCCAAAACGCCAACCATCTGTAACTGGGTTCCCTCAACCATAACTGAGGAACGTTTAAAAGAGTTCTTCATCATAGGATTTCTGCCAGCGAAAACTGTCATGTCTTACCGTGCCCCTGACCCGGAAGAAGAACGGCCCAATCCGAGAGATGTTGAGGTGATCGTTTTTACTGAGCACATGAACCGTGGCTTCTCACCGCCCGGCTCGAAGTTCTTCAGAGAGGTCCTCCATCTTTTCAAGCTCCATCCTCAAGATATCGGGCCTAATTCCATATGTAACATTTGCAACTTCCAAGTACTCTATGAAGTATATCTTCAACAAGAGCCGACCGTGGAGTTATTTAGATAATACTTTTATCTGAACCGGCAGAATGAGTGCACCAACGGCCTTAGCTTAGAACTTGGAGGCATATCAATTCATCGCCGGCAGGGTGCCGTCTTTCCCCTTTTTGTCTTACCAAACCACCCAAAGGACTAGAACCAGACTTGGTTCTACTGCCAGGACACTTCGCCAGCAAATGAGAAGACCCTACCGGGTTATCGCCCCGATCGTCTTGACTCCAAGTTCGCGTTTCCTGATAAGTTGATTGTTGCTGAACGCAAGAGGTTGATTCCATCCATCGAAAGGATCAACGCTCTGTTGCGGAACGGGTTAACTGGACTTGATCTGACCCGCTGCTGGATCTCATGGCGGGTCATCCCTTTGAGCCGCCGGTCAAAGCTGATGTATGAGTATGGTGGAGGCCTGGATGACTCTCTTCGTCACAGCCCCATTCAATTGACAGAAGAAGATATTGTCTCAATGCCAACTCTTCTGGTGAACGGTAAATATAAAGATTGCAGTGTCGTCGGGTTAAACCCCTTCTGCCAGCTTAGCCCGGTTCCAGAAGTAAGGATGTCATTATTTGTCTCTTTTGTATTTTTCCAGCCGTATTGTTTTAATACTTGCCTGACTCTTTACCTTGTTTTTACCTATCTGCAGGCCAATTCTGACTTCTGGACAGTTAAGTATGACCACGAGGCGGCCAAGAAAGCGAAAGCCGCCGCCATAAATGCCAAGAAAACGACCCGGAGGTCGAAAAAGAAGAAAAAGAGTACTGGTGAAGACTTGATGAAGCTTGATGATACATCTGACTCAGAGGTAGCCCTTGATTCCCTAGGCCAATTTTTTAACAATGTTATTGACATTGATCATTACCAGGATGACACTAGGGCCAGTCAGGCTGGGGAAGCAGAGGTAACTATCATTTCCTCCGACTCAAAGCCCTTGCCAAAGAAAAAAGTTCGATGAGTGATCCGTAAAGTAAGGTTTTCTAACCCTTTAGCTCACTTGGATCCCAACTTTCGTTTGAAAAAACAGCAACATGAAAGCCGTCGTCAAGCTTGGACTGAAGATGAGCCGGCTATCGTTCTTCAAAAAACTCCTCAGAAACGTCCGCATGAGGTTTACCTCTTTCTGTCTTTAACTCTGTTTAATGGATCCTTCCCTTTGTATTTCTTTTAACTCTATTTTATCCTTCAGGAGGTGTCTTGCTCTTCTGATGACTCATCGCAGATGCAATTTCCGGCTTTCAAGACTGCCCCTGGGTAATGAAAAAACCTCATATTTCCTGGGTTGTTCAAATTGTATCTTTATACTGACAATCCTGCCACATTTTTTCTTAGTGTCCAAGCTAAATCCAAGAAAGCGAAGGCAGCTAAGCCGGCGGAAGACCCGCCGGTGCTGGCATCTGACCCGGCCAGGCCATCTTCTCCATTAACTGGCGCTCCAGAAGACCCACCTGTTGACACTGAAGCAAATCCTCCTGAGCCGTCATTTGACGAGACCATTGTGAACTCTTCCACAACCGGTCCATCAAGCTCAGCCAACCCGCCGTCTCTTTCTGCACAAGATGTTCAGATTACCGGGGGCTGCTTTATTGAACTGGGGAACCCAACCGTGCTGGCTCGGTGTACAACAAAACAAGAGGCTTTGGAGAGGCAGAAAGTTCGCTTTGACGATGCCAACTATGACCATCTAAATGCCAACTATGACCATCTAAATGCCAATGATATCTTAGCCATGTACACTCCAGTCGCGATTCTGAGATTGAAATGGTCAAGCAGCTGCAGTTAAAATACAAGGTACGTTCTTCCGGCTTATCTATATTCTTCAGCCCCCAAGTCTTCGGATTATGAGAGAAACGGAATGATCTGTAGACTTTATAATATAGGCCAAGACCTTTACCTTTGAAATTTTCCTTGAATCCAATAGAACAAAGTTTCACCTGTAGTCCCCAAGGGCCGGTTCTTTTTTATCATAAATGAGCCGGTACTTTAAATTGATTTGTACCATTTTGAAAGAACTTAATACTCCGGCTTAACCTTGAGAACCTTGCTGAATTGCATACATTAGTCCCCAAGTGCCAAGTCAGGTTACTTTGTAAAGTACTTGGGACTTAAAGTATGTCTTTAGATTCATAATTTTTTTTGGCATACATTAGCCCCAAGTGTCAAGTAGTTTGTTTGTAAAGTACTTGAGACTTCAATCTTGATTGTTTGAACTTTGAAACAAAATCTTGACTCATCTGAATGTTTTGCAGAATGCCTTATCTGAATTGAACTCGCAATTGACTGATGCGAAGACCCGGCTAGCGAGTCAAGAGGCAGAAATTAAATCTGCTAACTCCAAACTGCAAATAAATCTCTTTGAGACGGAAACTTTAATGACCAGCTTTGCTGTCAAGAAGAAAACTTGGTGTCGGAGTAAATAACCATGGGTAGCCTAGCCGGCTCCCCTGGCCCTTCTGAAAAAATTACGAGCCGATTCGGCCCTCAAGAAACCAAGACATAGGGCCGCCTTCCCCTTGTCGACTGTCTCCAGGCCAGCTATCGGAAGGTGGCCCGACTTCAGCCCTCATGAAGAAAAGCTGTGGGAGGGCCGGCTCCGAGAAGCCGGCCGCAAGAAGGCCAACTCCAAGAAGCGGGCTCCCATAAAGCGGTCAAGATCGTACCCTTGAAGTCTGCATCCACATAACGGCGATGTGACGGGGCGTGGATACAGTGAAGCCTGCCACCCCCGAATCCCGGAGCACGCGTGGCACAATGCGCCGTACGGGTGGCCATGACCCGTCCGGCGCAGCACTGTTGCCACGATTGACCCTGATGTCATCCATGACGGGCTACCAGTATGGCCCATGGGCGGTGGGCCCCTTCGGGCAGAGAGACACCCGAAGGCGGCCAGACCTCCCCCAGTCGGCCCAAGATAGAGCCGGCTCCCCACAGCCGGCTTGCCACCTCCCTCGAAGAAGACGCCCCATTAAGGAGACAAGACGCGGTGGGGCTACAGTGATCACCCACCGGGCGGCAGCACTGTAGCCACGCCCACTTCGGCGAAGCCCTCGCCACCAAGATTGAGCAACAGTAACCAGCCGTCGACAAGGCCCTGACAGTAGGGCCTGCCTGTCGACCAAGGAGCCGGCAGCCGGCGGGCCCTAGCAGCCGGCGCAGAAGCCGGAGAGCGTAGACACAGACGGCTGGGCCCCGCGCCCAGCCGGATTACCATTGTACCCCCGGGGGGTAGGCCTATATAAACCCCCCGGGGCATCCATGCAAAGAGAGATCAATCCCTGCTAGTCTCAGACACCACATAGGGAGGAGAAGAGAGCAAGACGTGCCCTTCTTCCTCCTCTCGCCAAACAGCTCAAGGAGCACCGTGTAGCTACTTGTTCATCTAGTGACCATGCGGAGACCCCGCAGAGCAGCAGTAGGGGTGTTATCTCCACGGAGAGCCCCGAAGCTGGGTAAGATTCGTCGGCGTGCATGTCTTCGCCTCATCCCGTTTCCAGGCACCGGCGACGTCTTACTGGCTCCCACAACGATAAGCCACCCGTTGGCATATGTCGCACCTACCACCCGACATTTGGCGCCCACCATGGGGCCAGGTGCACCGCCGTCCGGAGACCTGTTCTGGACGGGAACCCTCTTCCTCCCCCGTGAGCGTAGCCAGCCCGGCACGCCCGATGGCGCCTACCACGACGCGCTACAAGGCATCACCAACATCTATGCGGCGAGCAGCCTCGCCGATCTCCTTGACAAGACTCTCATCTCTGACGAGCTCGCCTCCGACGCGGGCATCGACCACCTCGTCAACCTCCTCGGCCAGCTCCACGTCTCCGGCGAGACTGCCGTGGACTTGGAGTTGGTTGGCTCCACCGATCCGATGCCTGTCGACTCCAACACAGCCTCGCACGACACGTTCCCCACCAACGTCGGGATCTACAATGACCCGCTTCCCCGGGTCGATGGCTGCGACGCTGTCACCACCGAGGTGATGGTCATCGGCCACGGCGGCGCTTCTGACGAGAGCGCCCACGACGCCCCGCACGCAGCGGTCCACGACTTGTCCATCCCCCTCCCGGCCGATGCCGATGCTGAAGCACTGGAAGCTCGCCGCCTTGCCCTCGTCGCGGAGGGCCGGAAGTTGGTTTCCATGAGAAGCCTCGCTGAGGCCCATCGACGCGAGGTCGACCGCGCCGTCTTTGGCACGCCGCCCCCAGGCGGGCCTAGCCGGGCCGGCATTGTCAGACAGCGCGGCGCTGTCGTCACCAATACGCTAGGAGTCGACCGCCCAGTCTACGCTACTCCACTCGAGAACCTGCGCGCCGCCCAGGCGGCCGTAGACGAGCTAGATGGACTGGGGGCCGAAGAACTCCCCCACATGACCCGACGCATCCAGCAGCTGATCGATGCAGCCGCGCAGCGGCACGAAGCCGACACCCGCGCGGAAAGCCCTCGCCCGCGCCGAGATCACGGCACGACGTCTCGGACTCCGACTACGGGTAAAACCCGCGCGCGGCGCGAGAAAGAACCGGCTGCCAGCCGAAGCCGAACCCGAATCTCCATCGAGCGAGACGCAGAAGGCCACCCCCAGGCCGTGGAGTGGCGGGGCAACCCGCCTCCGCCCCGGCCCCGTGGAGAGAGATATCCCACCCCGCCGCCTATTGCACATCCGACTCTCAGCGCCCGGCTAGGTCGCCATGAAGGAATCGGCGAGAACGACGCCCGCCATCAGATCGACCGCCTGGCGCGATCCCTGGCGCTAGAAGAAGAAGACGATGTCGGCCCGCCTTGCTTCGGCCCCCGCATCCGCGACGAGCCTTTCCCCAAAGGGTTCTCGCTCCCAAGAGACACGCCCAAGTACAACGGCTCCGTGAAGCTGGAAGATTGGTTGATCGACAACTCCACGACGGTTAGCATAGCCAACGCAACAGGCGCGTTGCCGTGAAGTACGTGCCCCTCATGCTGCAGGGCACGGCACGGACCTGGCTCAACAGCCTCAAGCCATACAGCATCAACAGCTGGCTAGACTTCACAGAAGCCTTCTTCCGCAACTTCACCAGCACCTACAAGCGGGTTCCCAAGCCCAGACAGCTCTCCTTGTGCGTACAAAGCCCCGCCGAGTCCACTCGCGACTACCTCACGCGTTGGGCCGAGCTCCGCAACTCTTGCGAAGGGGTGCACGAGGTGCAAGCCATAGAATACTTCACTGCCAGGTGCCGAGAAGGCACCCTCCTCAAGCACAAGCTCCTCTGCGACGAGCCGACTACCCTCGACGAGCTTCTGATCATAGCGGACAAGTACGCCACCGCCGACTCCTCGATGAAGACCGAACTCCGGGTAGACACGTCCGGAAAGGTACTCAACCCGGCGCCCAAGACGCCGGCTGGGGACTCCGGCCGACGCCCACACCAGAACGAACACAAGCGCAAGGGCCCGGTGCCGCCCTCCACCAGTCGGCAGGTGGCCACAGTCGAAGACGAGCAGCCCGAAGCGCGGCCCGCACCCAAGAAGCAGAGGGGCGGCAAGCCGTCTTGGCAGCCGGCCTTCTCCTATGAGCAGATTCTCGACGCCCCGTGCAAGTTCCACAGCGGCGCGAAGCCGTCCAACCACACGACCCGGAAGTGCCACTGGCTCACCCGAATCTCTAAAGGCGAAGGGCTCGCACCGCCTCCGCCTGCCGGTCCGCCGCCTCCGGCTCCGCAGCCATCGGCCGCTCGGACCACAGTCGGAGCCGTGCACGATGAGTTCCCCGACAAGCATGCCGCCTATATCATCTTTACAAGTCAGCCCGAAGACCGGTGCAGCAAACACTGAGAGCACCAAGAAGTCAGCATGGTTACTGGCAACCCCGCCGAGCACATGCACTGGTCAGAAAAACCTATCAGCTGGAGCCGGACCGACCACCCAGAGGTGATGCCGTCTCCCGGCTCTTATGCGTTGGTTTTGGATGCCACCCTTGCAACGGATAGACGGCGGGAGCAGCATCAACATCCTGTACCGTGACACCATGGAGAAGCTGAATGTCAAGACGAAGCAACTCATGCCTACTCGGACTGTGTTCCATGGCATCATACCCGGCCTATCCTGCGCCCCCATTGGCAAGATCAAGATTGATGTACTTTTTGGGGACAAGGAGCATTTCCGCCGGGAAGCGATCTGGTTTGAAGTGGTGGACCTGGAGAGCCCTTACCATGCATTGCTTGGTCGACCTGCCTTGGCCAAGTTCATGGCAGTTCCCCACTATGCATACCTCAAGATGAAGATACTGAGCACCAAAGGCGTCATCACTGTAGCCGGCGATTACAAGAAGTCCTCTGAGTGCGCAGCAGCCAGCAGCCGGCTGGCCGAGTCCCTTGTAATTGCCGAAGAAAAGAAGATGTTGGACCGAGTCGTGGCCATGGCCGACAAGCAATCGGCCTTGTCCCCCAATCCCAAGGAGCATGATGCTCAAGGATCTTTCCAACCGGCCAAGGAGATGAAGAAGATACCTCTTGACCCCGAGCACCCAGAGAGGTTTGCCGTCATCGGGGAAAACCTAAACAGCAAATAGGAAGGCAAGCTCGCCGATTTCCTCCGTGAGAATCGGGACATCTTTGCATGGTCCCCCAAGGACATGCCGGGCGTTTCGAAGGAATTCGCCGAGCACAAACTACACGTCCGAGAAGACGCAAAGCCAGTCAAACAACCCCTCCGCTGACTGTCGGAGGAGAAACGCAGGATTGTGGGAGAGGAGATAGCCCGGCTTCTGGCAGCCGGCTTCATTATGGAAGTTTTCTTTCCAGAATGGCTCGCCAACCCGGTCCTCGTGCTAAAGAAGAACAACAAGTGGCGCATGTGTATAGACTACACGAGCCTCAACAAGGCCTGCCCCAAAGATCCCTTTGCCCTGCCAAGGATTGACCAAGTGATAGACTCCACGGCCGGATGCGAGCTGTTGAGTTTCTTAGATGCTTACTCAGGGTATCACCAGATAAAGTTAGATCTGGCAGACCGCCTGAAGACCGCCTTCATCATGCCATTCGTAGCCTTCTGCTACCTGACTATGACATTCGGCTTGAGAAATGTTGGTTCCACTTTTTAGCATTGCATGCAGAAGTGCCTCCTCAAGCAACTCGGCAGAAATGCCCACGTCTACGTAGATGACATTGTGGTGAAGACGGAGAAGCGCGGCACCTTGCTGGAAGACCTCAAGGAAACATTTGAGAACCTACGCCGGTTCCAAATCAAGCTTAACCCCGAGAAATGCGTGTTCGGAGTGCCAGCCGGCCAGCTCCTAGGCTTCCTGGTCTCCGAACGCGGCATCGAATGCAACCCCGTAAAGATCAAGGCCATTGAGAGAATGGCGATTCCCACCAAACTTCGAGACGTCCAGAAGTTTACCGGATGCTTGGCCTCCCTGAACCGCTTCATCAGCCGGCTCAGAGAGAAAGCTCTTCCCCTCTACCGCCTCATGAAGAAGACCAACCACTTCGAGTGGAATGACCAAGCCGATTAAGCTTTTCACGAGCTGAAGAAGATGGTGGCCACGCCGCCTGTCCTGGCGGCGCCGACTGAGAAAGAGCCCATGCTCCTCTACATTGCCGCAACCAGCCGGGTGGTCAGCACCGTCATCGTACTCCAACGCCCAGAAGAAGGCCGAGCCCAGCCGGTCCAGAGGCCGGTGTACTATTTGAGCGAGGTGCTGTCTACCTCGAAGAAAAACTAGCTGCACTACCAGAAGATGTGCTACGGCGTGTACTTCGCCGCCAAGAAGCTAAAGCCCTACTTCCAAGAGCATCCCATCACGGTTGTATGCACCTCCCCGCTGGCCGAGATCATAGGCAGCCGGGATGCATCCGGCCGGGTGGCGAAATGGGCCATCGAGCTGGCCCCCTATACGATCTTCTACCAGCCTCGCATCGCCATCAAGTCCCAAGCATTGGCCGACTTCCTCGTCGACTGGGCCGAGACCCAGTACCTACCGCCGGCTCCCGACTCCACTCATTGGCGCATGCACTTCGATGGGTCCAAGATGCGCACCGGCTTGAGAGCCGGCGTCATCCTCACCTCTCCCAAAGGCGACAAGCTTTGATACACGCTGCAAATTCACTTTGCCGCCTCCAACAATGTGGCCGAGTACGAGGCGCTCATACACGGGCTCCGGCTTGCCAAAGAACTCGGCATTCGCCGGATCCTATGTTATGGCGACTCGGACTTAGTGGTCCAGCAATCATCCGGCAACTGGGATGCCAAGGACGCAAATATGGCAAGCTACCGCTTCCTTGTTCAGAAGATCAGTGGGTATTTTGAAGGATGCGAGTTCCTCCACATACCACGAGCCGACAACGAGCCAGCTGATGCCCTAGCTCGAATAGGCTCCACTCGGCAAGCAATACCAATCGGTGTCTCTCTACAACGCCTCCTCAAGCCGTCTATCAAGCCGTCTCCAGAGTCCGATTCCATCTTCGTGCCGCCTGACCCTGACGCAGCCGGCTCAAAGAACCAAGCAGGTGACCTAGGGACTTCGATAGTCGGCCAGGGGGTATCAGCAGGCGGCTCGGGGACTTCCGTAGTTACGCCTGACCCGGGGACTGCCTCACCCAGCTCGGGGACTACGGTAGTCGGCCCAGAGACTACACCAACACAACAGGTGGCGTCCGACTCCAGCATTTCACCGCCCAGCCCGCCCGCCCTGGTCGCAGTAGCCGTTTTGGCAATAGAAGAAGTCGCAGCTCCGTCATGGGCTCAATCCATCCTCAACTTCCTAATAAACCAAGATCTGCCGGCTGATGAAGTAGAGGCAAGACAAGTCCAATGCCGAGCCGGAGCATACACAATCGTCAACAGAGAACTCGTCAAGCGCAGTGTCACTGGAGTCCTCCAGCGATGCGTCAAGCAAGAGAAGGGCATTGCAATCCTCAGAGACATCCACCAAGGAGAATGCGGCCACCATGCGGCCTCAAGATCACTCGTCGCCAAAGACTTCCGCCATGGTTTCTTTTGGCCGACTGCTTTGGATGATGCCAAGGAGTTAGTTAAACATTGCAAAGGGTGCCAACTCTTCAGCTCCAAGCCTCCAAGCAACACATGCCGACTTCAGCACTCAAGACCATTCCCCTCACTTGGCCCTTCGCCGTTTGGGGACTGGACATGGTGGGCCCATTCAAGACGGCGCGCGGCGGCATGACACATCTGCTTGTCGCCGTGGACAAATTCACCAAATGGATTGAGGCAAAGCCGATCAAGAAGCTGAATGGGCCGACTGACATGACATTTATCGCAGATATAACAACTCGGTACGGCATGCCACACAGCATCATCACCGACAACGGCACAATTTCGCCAAGGGAGCCTTGGCACGTTTCTGCGCGATGCAAGGCATCCGGTTGGACCTAGCGTCCGTCGCCCACCCGCAGTCAAACGGCCAGGTCGAGCGAGCCAACGGCCTCATCCTTTCCGGCATCAAGCCCCGACTGATCGTACCACTGGAGCGTTCAGCCGGCTGTTGGCTCGATGAGCTGCCGGCTGTCCTCTAGAGTCTGCGCACTACACCAAACAAGTCAACCGGCTTCACTCCTTTCTTCCTCGTATATGGTGCCGAGGCGGTCATCCCAACTAACACCGAGTTTGACTCGCCTCGGGTAACCATGTACACGGAAGCCGAGGCCAAGGAAGCACGAGAAGACGGCATCGACCTACTGGAAGAAGGCCGGCTGTTAGCCCTCAGTCGGTCCGCCATCTATCAGTAGGGCCTGCGCCGCTACCACAGCCGGAAGGTCAAGCCAAGATCCTTCCAAGAGGGCGATCTTGTGCTCCGGTTGATCCAGCGAACAGCCGGCCAGCACAAGCTCTCGGCCCCTTGGGAGGGCCCCTTCGTCATCAGCAGAGCCTTAGGCAACGACTCCTACTACCTGATCGACGCGCAGAAGCCGAAGGCACGAAAGAGAGACGACTCCGGCAAGGAGTCGGAACGACCATAGAACGCCAACCTCCTCTGAAGGTTTTACTGTTGAAATACAGTATGTATCACGCTAACTTTTGTACTAAGTACGAGACAATAGGCCCCCCGAGGAGAGCTCGGGGACTGCCATCTTTTGTCTATGAATGAAAAGTATCATGCTTATGGCCTTGTCATTGCATTCACTTTTTTTTCCGTCCGGCACCGGGTTCGACTAGTCGGCCCAGGGACTGGCCGCCTGGAGTTATATTAGAAGTCCTACCCGCAGTCAGACAAGTAGTGTGCCGGCTCCCAAGCCTTCTCTTGCCAAAAGTCGCAGTTCGAAGAACCGGCTGTCCGGCTGGCAAAAGTTAAGGGCAGGAACGGGTGCCCACACGAAAAACGGCTAGGGACTAATGGACTAATATAACAAAAGCCGGTTTTTCTCCACCGCCGACCGGCTACCAGAGTAGCCGGCCGGCAGGCTTCCATTCACCTCGCTCCAATCTAAGAAAGCTCGAGTACTTGCCTTCCCAGAAGGGGAAGGCGGCAAAGGAAACAGCCTAAGGATAAAAAGCATACTTGAATGGAAACCAAACACGCAATAATATTTACATAAAAAACCTTCAAAAGGCCAGCATTCAACATAGTTCGAATACACCCCCAGTGGGTGGAACTGTGCAAGTTTAATAAAGTTGTCCAAAAGGCAACAAGCAGGAAAAAACAAGGACGGCAGACTAAGCCAAGGGAGCGACTGGCGAGTCGGGCAGGTCGGTGGAGAGGGCAGTGCCGGCTGGAGGAGTGGCCGGCTGGCGAACCTCGGCATGATCACCGCCTCCCGCAGAGGGCGCGCTAGCACGCGCCTTGTTGCCGGAGGCACGATCAGGCTGAGGTTGGCTGCCTGCTTCACCAGTCGGCTCAACGTCTTCACCATCCTCTCCTTCATCATCTTCACCTTCATCACTGGAGGCGATCTCCCCTGTCGAGTCTTCACCGCTGCCGGGTCCATCCTGAACCACTCCTCCGGCTGGGCAACACCGTCCTCATTGATCTTAGGAGCGAAGACACTGATGTCAGTACACTCGACGATCGGCGAAGCGCGCTGAGTGATAGCCGGCCGCACCTCCTCCAACTCTTCGTCGGTCTCCAGCCGCTAGGTGCGCAGCTCATCCAGGTTCAGCCCCGGATACCAGGCTCGGACGAACTCCAGCACCCGCCCAGCCCCAAGCCGGGCTGCCGACGCCTTCCAGGCCTCGAAGCGGCCAACCGCCACCTCCAGCCAGTCGGCAGTCTGACTCGGGGTGTGGGAAATCGTCTCGCTTGGCCAGAGGGCGGCCAACACCTACGCCCCGGCACGTTGGAAGCGGCGGAGCATACGGTGAGCCGGCTGCAGCCGGGCTTGGACCACCAAGAGCTGCTCCTCAAGCGTCCGGCTCGCGTTCGACGCGATTTCAGCCTTCGCCTGCCGGCGTACCTCACGATGGGCCTCGATGGATTGGGTGGCGAAGACGGAGTAGCCGGGAAAGTAGTCTACACACAAAGAACAAAAAGCAGCACAAGTCAGAACACAAATCAGGGATCAAAGGGCAAGCAG
The DNA here is from genome assembly GCF_002162155.2 of Triticum dicoccoides. Taxonomy (NCBI): domain Eukaryota; kingdom Viridiplantae; phylum Streptophyta; class Magnoliopsida; order Poales; family Poaceae; genus Triticum; species Triticum dicoccoides. The sequence continues at coordinate 594,462,011 of NC_041388.1, read as the reverse complement.
GAAGTGAAGAAGGCAGCTTACCGTCGATCAGATCCTCGATACGGCTGAAGCCCTCGCTCAGCGCCTGCTTCGCTTCAGCCCAGCCCGCCGCTTCGGTCTCGAACTCGGCCTTCAGGGCGTCCTCGTTGTCATGCGCCTTCTTCAGGGCCGCCTTGTGGCTCTCCTCCTGGTCGGCCAACTCCTTGACCAGGCGGTCACGCTCCAGGACCAAGGCGCTGTACTCGGCTTCCTTGGCGCGAAGGGCGGCCTGGGCCCCGCTGAGCTGCTCCCTCAAGTCGGCATTGGCTCCTGCAAGCATGAAGACAAAGGAAAAATTAATAAGGGAAGTCGTCAAGGAAGATCCGACCCGGCTGCTCAGCAGTCGGCCCGAATCTCAGGGACTACACCCAGTGGGTGCGCTGACGCGCCCCCACAGGAGATGAACGAGACAAACACGCACTCCGACTGCTGGTCAGGTCCTTAGTTCTCCGGCCCAGCTCCTGAGCCTGGGAGTTGAAGGCGGCTGCGCGAAGGTTATGATACTCCTGGAAGATTATACAGGAGGCAAGGATAAGTTAAGTTGTCAGAACCTAGTAAGTTCCAAGCCGCCTGCGCAGCAGCCGGCTTGGAACTCGCGGACTACACCCAGTGGGTGCGCTGACGCGCCCCCACGGAATAATCGAAAGAGCAAAATAACCAAGGACAGAAGACTCACCCGGATGACGGCCCATGTCGAGAGAAACTCTTGAGTGTATCGCTGCAGCGAGGCGGCCTGAGCTTGAAGCCGGTTCCGGACCTCCTGGGCCGCCGCGTTCAGCTCGCCCGTCCCCCCGCTGGGAGTCCACTCGGACGCGCTGACGCTGGCCGCCTCCAGGGCCTGCGCCATCTGGCTGGCGCCCGCTGCTCGGTGCGGTTCCGGCGCGGAGGCGCCACCCCCTGCGCGCCGGTGCAATGCTGGCTGCACCTCGAGGCCGGCCCCTGCTGCTGGCTCGCCCCTGGACGGCTGCTCTGGCACTGCAGCTGATTGGCCGCTTTGGCCCGCTCCAGTCGGCGCCGTCTGCGACGCCCCCTCCACGAAGATCACGGGGTCCTCCCGCCTCTCCATCACTGGCGGGCCTTGGTCGACCTCCTCCGACGGGGGCACGGGAACATCGGGGGCCATGGCACGGAGGGGAACAACGAGCAGCGGAGGCCGGTTGTGCGAGGCCTCCACCTCCGTCTCCGTGGCTGGCGCCTTCGCCCGGGCCTTGGCTGCCGCATCGGCCTGCTCCTTCGTCGCCTGGGCGGTCCTTCGCTCCGCCGCCTCCCGCTCCTCCCGCGCGTTCTGCTCCATGGCCTCCTTAAGGTCGGCGCGGGGATCCATGCGGCGGGAGCTTGAGGACCCTCCAGTCGGCCCGACTACGGAGCCGCCAGGACCTTGCTCGAGGGAAAGCGGCACCCTGTCCGGCAAGAAAAGAAAGGTTTAGAAGAGTTTCAGACGAATAAGACAAAAAATATATACGCAAGACATTCTACGAATTACGCAGAGATCACCTACGGTGCTTCACCGCCTTGCGGAAGCGGGCCGCCTTCGCGGCCGCCTCATCCCGCTTGGTCGCCGCCGTGGAGGCCTTGGATTTTTTCGGCCGGCTGCCGAAGAAGGTCGACGCGGCCCGGCGCTTCTGCGCGCCGCCACGGGCAGCTGGCACGGCAGACGAGCCCGCGCCTTGATGATCGGGCGCCGGCTGGCGGTGCGGGGCGACTTCGACCTCGTCGTCATCCGGCCAGTCCTCGAAGCTGGTCCCGAGTCCCGCGCCTCCGGCCTCGTCGTCTTCCTCCACGATGGTGTCTTCCATGGCGGCCGCACCCAGGTCCGGATCGTCGGCGTCGTCCACCGTGCGGTCGGGAGGAGCTGACGCTCTACCCCCGCGGCCTCGGCTGTCGGCGGGAGAAGAGGGTTCTGCAAAAGGCAGACCAATTGATCAAGAGTCGGCTATCATGGGGCCGGCTACAAAAAAGGAAGAAAAGAAGAAAGAACTTACGGCAGGCGGAGGGTTGGCGCGGGAATACGGCTCCTTGCCGTATCGCCAATCCTCGGCGAGCTTGGAGTTGGAGATATAATTCACCATGTAAGACACCTCTGCGTGAGGCATCTCCCTGATGCTCAGCCGGCACGGGTCGAAGCGGCCGCTCATTTGGCAGATCATGTGAGGCCGGCCTTGGAGCGGAAGAACCCGGCGCTCCACGAAGGCGGCCACCAAGTCGGCCCCGGTCAGGCCCTCCAACTGGATCATCACCCAAAGCCGGGAGACGGCTGCGTTCCCGGCCTGGGACAGCGACCTGGACCGGTAGCTCCACGAAGGCTGCCTCCCAATCGGCGGGCCGGCTACATAAGCCGGCAGGTTGACGTAGTCGCCTTGCTGGGCGACGTTCTTCACGTAGAAATAAGACTTCTGCCAAAGTTTCACTGACTGGATCAGCGGAATGGACGGGAACGGATTGTTCTCGCTCGCCCGCCTCATGGCAATGAAGGCTCCGCAGGGGGCGGGCACGCTTGCGACGACGGTGCCGAGCTTGTTTTGGAAGAACTCCTCCCAGAGCTCGAGCGTGGGGAGAACTCCAAGAAAACCCTCGCACAGGGTGACGAAGGCCGATAGCAGCATCACCGCGTTGGGCGTGAGGTGATGCAGCTGGAGGTGGTAGAACTCGAGGAAGGCTCGAAGGAATCCGCTCACCGGGAGGCCGAAGCCGCGCAGGCTGTGCGAGCGGAAGATCACCTGCTCGCCCTCCTCCGGTGCCGGCGAAATCTCCCTCGCCAGCGCTTGACGAACCCGCACAAGGTTCTTGCCGGGCAGACGCCGCGTCCAGCGGAGGAACTCGACGTGGTCCTCGTGGACGTTGGAGCCATCCCACGAGCTCGACAGCGCCATGGGAGTGATGCGGCGGGTTGCAAGACGAAGCGACGGTGAAACGGCGCGGCAAAGGATTGCTGTGGCGGGGAGCAAGACGAAGCGACGGCGGAACGGCGTGGCAAAGAGTTGCTGCGGCGAAGAGAAGAAGAAGGAGGGCGAGAAGGGGCGGAGTGAGGGAGAGCGCGCGAGCCTCTGCCGCTCCCCCTCCTCCTACTTATAGACCGCGCGGCGGAGCCAAGGAGGCGCGGCGTGGGGGGACGTGGGGATCAACTGCGCCCACTCCCCCATGTCCCGCCATTATTGTGCCTTGATGGCAGAATAAAATCGCCGAGGGAAGGCGAGCGGTCCATGTGGGCCACGGAAGATCCGCGCTCGGACCAAGGCCTGCGAGTGGCGGGCCCGGGCCTGCGGCGGCGTCCCGTCGTGCGCGTGCGTTGGCAGGATTTCCTCGCCACGTGGCCCGCGTTCCCGCCTACGAGAAATGGAGCTTTTCTGAAGACGGCGCGCATGAGCAAAGCCGGCCCCTTGGGATAGGAAGCTGACCTAGCTTCTCGTCCCTTTGTCAGCCTCGAAGCTCGATCAGCTTCGGGGACTACTGTCGGAGTAAATAACCATGGGTAGCCTAGCCGGCTCCCCCTGGCCCTTTTGAAAAAATTACGAGCCGATTCGGCCCTCAAGAAACCAAGACACAGGGCCGCCTTCCCCTTGCCGATTGTCTCCAGGCCGGCTATCGGAAGGCGGCCCGACTTCAGCCGTCATGAAGAAAAGCCGTGTGAGGGCCGGCTCCGAGAAGCCGGCCGCAAGAAGGCCGACTCCAAGAAGCCGGCTCCCATAAAGCGGTCAAGATTGTACCCTCGAACTCTGCATCCACATAACGGCGATGTGACGGGGCATGGCTACAGTGAAGCCTGCCACCCCCGAATCCCGGAGCATGCCTGGCACAGTGCACCATACGGGTGGCCATGACCCAACCGGCGCAGCACTGTTGCCACGATTGACCCTGATGTCATCCATGACGAGCTACCAGTACGGCCCACGGGCGGTGGGCACCTTCGGGGAGAGAGACACCTGAAGGCGGCCAGACCTCTCCCAGTCGGCCCAAGATAGAGCCGGCTTCCCACAGGCGGCTTGCCACCTCCCTTGAAGAAGAAGATGCCCCATTAAGGAGACAAGACGCGGTGGGGCTACAGTGATCGCCCACCGGGCGGCGGCACTGTAGCCACACCCACTTCGGCGAAGCCCTCGCCACCAAGATTGAGCAAAAGTAACCAGCCGCCGACAAGGCCTTGACAGTGGGGCCTGCCTGTCGACCAGGGAGCCGGCAGCCGGCGGGACCCACTAGCCGGCGGGCCCCAGCAGCCGGCGCAGAAGCCGGAGAGCGTAGACACAGACGGCTGGGCCCCGCGCCCAGCCAGATTACCATTGTACCCCCGGGGGGTAGGCCTATATAAACCCCCCGGGGCATCCATGCAAAGAGAGATCAATCCCTGCTAGTCTCAGACACCACATAGGGAGGAGAAGAGAGCAAGCCGTGCCCTTCTTCCTCCTCTCGCCAAACAGCACAAGGAGCACCGTGTAGCTACTTGTTCATCTAGTGATCTTGCGGAGACCCCGCAGAGCAGCAGTAGGGGTGTTATCTCCACGGAGAGCCCCGAAGCTGGATAAGATTCGCCGGCGTGCATGTCTTCGCCTCATCCCGTTTCCAGGCACCGGCGACATCTTACTGGCTCCCACAATGATAAGCCACCCGTTGGCATATGTCGCACCTACCACCCGACACTTGGGGAAAGGAAAAAATGCTTCTGACCCAACGTGCTGAGAAGGCCGAAACAACCCTTGAAGAGAATTCAACAGAGCCGAACGGGTTAAAGGGCCGGGTGTCCCAAATGGTAGCTGCCATCTTTGGTAAGTCAATTGCAACTTTAACTTTGTGTGCTTTTTGCTGATCCGGAGTATAAGCCGCCAACTGACTTTGCGTGTAAAATTTGTGCAGGCCCTCGAAGCAAAAATCTGAGCCAGGACCCGTTGATTAAATAGAAGGCAGTGTATACCTTGGTAGAACAACTGTATATTGGCGCACAACGGGCTCTTGCCGCCATCTCTCCTGCTAATCAAAGTCCCAACCGGCTCAGTGACGTCCTGAAGAAACTGTCAATCCTGCCTGCCAGGTTTCAAGAAGTGAAACACTCCTGTGCGTGAGCCGGAGCTTTGACTTCCCTGAGCCGCTCCAAGGCTTGGGTGCCAGATCTAGACCCAGCAGACGTGGCCAGAGGCTATCCTACCCTGAAGGAAGACGGATCTCCCTTTGATCAGGATGACATCATGGCTTGCGTGTGCGGAGTCCGGCCTCAGGCAACTACCCTTGGAGATGATACCAATGTTGACAAATACCAGCCGGGTTTTGATAGTGAGAATAAGAAGACGGCCACTCCCTCGTACAAGGTAACAGATTTGATCCCACCGGTAAGAGAATACACATTTGCCCCAGAAGTTGACCCGGTCGGCCTGATCGATGACGAAGCCGAATTTGTCGCCGTGAATGGTTTTGATTGGTCAAAACCCAACTTCCAGCCAATAGAAGGTGGTGAACCGGCAAGAGAGGAACAATGATCATCTTCGTGGGCGTATAAAGCCTTGTAATAGCTTAGCTGCTGAAACACTGTATGCTTTGCTTATGCCATCGCACATAAAACTCTTCTATGTGAGTCTGTGTTTCCTGATGCCAATATATGCATCATTTTTAATGTTCGTTTCTACAACGTTTGAACTCTGTTCCTGTAGATACAAAGAAAATACTGGTTTGGCGGCTTAGAACCAAACGGGTTAAAACACCCAGTTTATAGCCAATATGTTTACCATAGTAGGAACCAGAGACAGATATAAATAAAGGACAAGGGCTGAGACTAACTCCTTTAGTTAATGCAGCGGGTAATTTCTTATAAGTAATAACCATACCTTGTACCTTTTGATCCTTAGACCGCTGGTCTGAATAACCCGGGTGATGAATTTGATAATTCATTTTTTATGAAAAGTCAATGCTTTTTGAATACTCAATCATCATTACACCTTAGTAGCTCGTACCTTTTGATCCTTAAACCACCGGCTTGAATGACACGGGCGGCTGTGTTGTGCAATAGTTGAGCCGGTGAAGAAGACCAGACTAATTATTTGTAATATTGAAACAACAAAAAACTAAAAAGGCAAGCAACAGATAATAAGCATAATTTAACCCTGTATTCAAAAGGTTGGGGGTTTCTGATTCGAATACGATCAGTAAACCGGACCAAAGGGGTTAAGCTAAGGTTCGAATACGACCATATAGCCCCCGGTGGCTTTGGTGTTGCGCCGATCAAGAGGGTACCGACAGCTATGTTCTCTTTGGTTCGAATACGACCTATGTTTGAACAGGAAGCCCCCAAATGACCTTGAGAGGTTTTTAACGACCATGATTCAAATACGATCCAAGTCGGACCGAAAAGGGGTTAAGCTATGATTCGGATACGATCAAGAAGCCCCCAAGTGAGTTTGGCCTTGAGCCGATCAAGAGAGTTACGACAGCTATGTTCTCTTTGGTTCCAATTTGAAATATGTTTGAACAGGAAGCCCCCAAGTGACCATGAGATTTGCAGCTAGATTCGGATACGATCATAAGCTGGACCAAAAAGGTTAAACTTGATTCAAATATGATCAGCTCCTTAATAGTCATTTGAAAATAACAAATAACAAAGATGCATTGTCTTTGAAAAGAAAAGAGACCGATGGTCTTACTTTATTGCTTATCATGGTATACACAATATTAAAGTACGTACGTGATGAGAGCCAGTGGCTCAGGTGTAGTATGGCCGAAGTTGAGCAATGTTCCACGGCCGGCGGGTCTCCTCCTCCGACTTACGTGAGTCTTTGTGCTCTCGAATGTCAATGAGGTAATATGACCCATTGTTTAAGTTCTTACTGACCACAAAGGGTCCTTCCCAAGGTGGGGATAACTTGTGTCCATCTGACAGATCCTGGATGAGCCGGAGCACCAAGTCGCCTTCCTGCAAAGTCATGGATTTAACCCGGCGGCTGTGATAACGATGCAGGTCCTCTTGATAAATCGCTGACCGGGCTGCTGCTAAGTCTCTTTCTTCATCCAACAAGTCAAGTGCATCCTCTCTGGCTTGTTCATTATTAGCTTCAACATAAGCCGCTACATGGGGTGAGTCATGATGGATGTCACTAGGCAACACTGCTTCTGCTCCATAAACCATGAAGAAGGGTGTGTAACCTGTCGACCTGTTAGGTGTGGTGTTGATAATCCACAACACCGAGGGTAAATCCTTTACCCAACAACCCGGCGTTCGTTGTAAGGGAACCATAAGCCGGGGTTTGAGACCTTTCAAGATTTCCTGATTGGCTCTCTCAGCTTGACCATTGGATTGAGAATGAGCTACAGAAGAAACATCAAGCCGGATGTGCTCTCGTTGACAAAACTCTTCCATAGCCCCTTGGGATAGATTAGTGCCATTGTTAGTGATAATGCTGTGTGGAAAACCAAAATGGAAGATCACCTTTTTCATGAACTGAACCACAGTAGCCGCATCACACTTACTCACTGGCTCCGCCTCAACCCACTTAGTGAAATTATTAACTGCCACCAAGAGATGTGTCTTTTTAACCTTAGACCTTTTGAAAGGTCCCACCATGTCAAGCCCCCAGACCGCAAACGGCCAAGTGATTGGAATCATCCGGAGCTCTTGAGCCGGCACATGCGCTCGTCGTGCAAACTTTTGACACCCATCACATCTACTGACCAGATCTTCTGCATCAGTGTGAGCCATCAACCAGTAAAAACCATGACGAAACTCCTTGGCCACCAAAGATTTTGACCCGGCGTGATGACCACAATCGCCTTCATGGATCTCACGAAGGATTTCTTGACCTTCTTCGGGGGAAACACACCGTTGAAACACTCCAGAAGCACTGCGATGGTATAACTCTCCATCCAAAATCGTCATTGACTTAGACCGCCGGGTTATCTGTCGAGCCAGGGTCTCATCCGCTGGCAACTCTCCCCGGGTCATGTAAGCAAAGAACGGTACTGCCAATCTGGGATGACATGAAGAGCCGCCACCAACTGCGCCTTCGGGTTAGGAACAGCTAAATCTTCTTCTGTGGGCAACTTGACAGAGGGGTTATGCATAACATCCAAAAAGGTGTTACGTGGTACCGGCTTACACTGAGACCCCAACCGGCTTAAGGCATCAGCCGCTTCGTTCTTTCGTCGGTCAATGTGCTCCATCTGATAACCTTTAAAAGGCCATGAAACGGCATCAACCTCCCGGTGGTAAGCCACCATGAGAGGGTCCTTGGAATCCCACTTGCCAGATACCTGTTGAGCCACTAGATCTGAGTCGCCAAGACATCTGACCCGGCTCAAACTCATCTCTTTTGCCACTCGAAGACCATGGAGCAAGGCTTCATACTCTGATGCGTTGTTAGTGCAAGGAAACATCAACCGTAACACATAACAAAATTTGTCGCCTCGTGGAGAAGTTAACACATGTCACATCCCTAGCTTGGTTGCTGCATCATGTTTAAATTCAATTGAAATCTGAATTGAGGAATTTTCAAAGCCTCAGAAAACCCCTAAAAATAACCAACATTTAAATCTCATCAAATGAGTCCAAGAAAATGTTCTTGTTATTCTGTGAAAATATTGGCACGAGGTGAAATTCAAACCAATATTTTTGGAGTCACAGAAATAATTTATTTGGGCCTTTGATTTAAATCAATAATATATTTGGGTTGGAATTATTTCTGTTATATAAGAAATAATGTCCAAATAATCCTAAACATAAATGTTCCATGGTGGGTTTATTCCATACAGTGAGCATGAGCAGTTTGGTGATTTTTGGAAGTGTCTAAGTATTTTTAATAAAGCCCTAAAGACTACAGAATAATAGAAAACAAAATGAAAAGATAAAGAGGGAGAACCTACCTGGTGGGCCAACCGGCCCACCACTGTAGCAGCCCAGCCGGGCAAAGCCAGCCTAGCCCACCTCCACCTCCCTGTCGTCTTCCACCTCCTGCCAGTGGGCAGCAGGGCGTGTGCCCGCGGCGCGCACACACGCGCCTCACCGCCTCCTGCCTCCCTGGTTGTCCTGGCCTTCTCTACACGCGCCACGCCACCCCCTGGAACTCTCTCACTCTCTCCCGACCTCTTCCCCCTTCTCTGCTTCCTCCCACTCTCGAGCCCGAGCACAGCCGCGGCCGCGCCGTCGTAACGCCGCAGCCACCGGCCCTACCGCGCCTCGCCGACGTGTCCATGACCTCCGCCTCGACGCCCTCGTCCTCCTCGTAGACTCGCTCGACGCCGGACGCCCCAAAATGCCGCCCCCGACCTCGTCTTCATCGTTCGGCCGCCGAGATCGCCGGCGACCTCCCATCTTCATCAGCTCCTCCCCGACCTCGCCGACCCGCTCGTCGTGACCGTGGTGAGCTGCTGGCCGTTCCCCCCTCTCCGTTCTCTTCCTCGCATGCCGTAGCGACCGCACCAAGCTTGACCGCACCCGCCGCCGCTTGCGCCCGCCGCCGACATGGCCCTGGCGTCGTGTCCAACATGCTCGACGCCTCGCGTAGCTGCTGTAGGTGCCATGAACGCGCTACCACGGCCACTGCAGCCCCATAGCCACAAACACCCGAACGTCGGCGCCGCCCCGAGCTCGTCTCCGGCGAGCTCCGACCGTCCCCGCTGCTGCCGCATGCCGCCCTGGATGCGAGCGAGCCCCAGCTCCCCGCGCGTGCCCTCCGCTGCTCGATTGGGCGCCGGAGGAGCAATTCCGCGCCCTCCGCCGCGTCTGCTGCCGCCGGCGGCTAAACGCCGGCGCGTTAGCCCTAGTTGACCAAGGGGTTTGACCTCCCCTGGCTCAATGACAGGTGGGGCCGCCCTGCTAACTAACCTAGATTAGGATTAACTAATCCTAGCTAATTTAGCTTAGCTACTGACATGTGGGCCCATGCCACACTGACACTTTAGTTAGGATTAAATTAGCACTAACAGACTCAGGGCCCAGTGGGTCCCAGCGTCAGGTTTGACCTGGGCTGACATTGTTAACTTGATGACATCATTCTGATGTCAGGCTGATGCGGTAATGCTTTCTGGATTTTAAATAAATCAGAAATGATTTATTTAATTCAGAAAATGTCCAAAACTTCCAAAAATCATAGAAATTCAACCATAACTCCAAATGAAATAATTTATATATGAAAAATTATCAGAAAAATCCAATCTATCCATTTATGCTACTTTCATGCATGTTCAACCAACTTATACCCACTGTATAAGTGAAAACATGATAATGGCATTTTAAATGCTAAATATGGTGTTTGCATATGAACCCTTTGTCCATATGGACTTCATTTAAATTTTTGCTAGATGCATTAGTGCAAAACACATTAATATTGCCATGTAATAGCATGCATCATATTGTTGCATATCGCCATGTGTTGATTGAGTTCTTTCTCAGTTGCCTGTGTTTATCCCCTCTCGATAGACGTGGTTTCGACGATGAGATCGATGACACCGATGAAGAACTATATTATCTTCAGGAGTGCCAGGCAAGCAAAACCCCCTTGTTCATTCCGATACAATCCCACTCTCTCGCTCCTGCTCTCTTTTACTGCATTAGGACAACAACGATCCAACTGTTACTTGTTGCGGTAGTTGAACCCATTTCCTCTGCATGACCTGTCATTGCCACAGTAAATAGATGAAACCCACTAGCATGAGTAGGAGTTGTTTGAGCCCTGATGTGCCTACTCATTCATGCTTGTTTGTCATGCCTGCTATTTCTTAGAGTTGTGTCAGGTCTGATTCATCGGGGTTGAATGGAACAGTGATGAACATGTCCTACTGTGTGTGAGCTAAGTGTGTGAACACGATTTGGTAAAGGTAGCGGTGAGAGGCCATGTAGGAGTACATGGTGGGTTGTCTCATTAAAACCGTTCTTAGGAACTGAGTTCTGTGTTTGTGATCCATGACCAGCTACTACCACGCATTGGGCCCGAAACCAATGGACCCTCTCGACTTATTAACTGCCCTTGTCCTCTGTCCAGGAGTTGCAACTAGTTTTTGGTGTTTGTAGGATATGTGTTGGCGGCCGTGCATAGCACTGACCCTAGGGGTGGGCTATGATGCGGTAGATACACCATGGCACGATGTACCGGGCGCCCGTTTGGTGTCTCGGGAACCCTGCACACATCATTTGGGGCTGTGAGCGAAACTCCGACCGGATCTCCTCGCGGATGGAACCCGAATAGGCGATAAACCTGGACTAGAGACTCGTGTGGTTAGTCCGGTCGTGGCCGACTCCCTCGCCAGGCTTTCGCTTGAAGGTTGCCGAGATACACGACATGTACATGGTGGTAAGTGGCGAGAGCGTGTGTGAAGAAGTACATCCCTGCAGGGTTATAAATGATCTATTCGAATAGCCGTATCCGCGGTAAAGGACTTCTGGGTTGCCTATAACAGTTCATAGACAAGTGAAAGTGGATACTCTAAAATGCGCAAGATAAACGTGAGTGCTATGGATGGCATTCTCGTAGGGATACGGGAGCAGATCCATAGTTGTGTATTGATATGGTGAATATGTGGACTCGTGTGCACCACCTCAAAGAGTTACTTGCAGTCGTAGTTCAGGATAGCCACTGAGTCAAAGCTGGCTTGCTGCAGTTAAACTCCACCACCCCTTTATTGATACCGATGCATATGTAGATAGTTTTGATGTAAGTCTTGTTGGGTACATTTGTACTCACGTTTGCTTAATTTATGTTTTGTAGAGAGACGTGAGTCTCGCTAGTAGTTCCGTGTGGACTTCGACGTTTAGCTTGATACCTCAGCTACGATCTTGTGCCCTCAGCAGGATCTGGTAGATAGTCAGGCTTCTCAGCCCTTTTCATTTGTAGATGTCTGTACTCAGACATGTTAAGCTTTTGCATGTGCTTTGATTTGTATGCTATGATTGTTGAGTCATGGGACCCATGTTTGTAATATCTCGCTCCTCGGAGCCTAATGAATAAATACTTGAGTCGTAGAGTTATGTTGTGATGCAATGTTGTATTTACACATATCGAGCATATTGCGTGTATGATTGAAATGCCTGGTATGTGTGGGGTCCGACAATCTAGTTGTTTATCCTTGGCAGCCTCTCTTATGGGGAAATGTAGTCTAGTGCTTCCATGAGCCAAAGTAGTCCGCTACAGCCCGGTTCACCGGAGTCCTGCTAGCCCAGCACTACTGCTCAGGGCACTTGACTGGCCGGCATGTGTTTAACTTCGTTCCTGTGTCTGTCCCTTCGGGGAAATGTCACGCGGTGACATCCGGAGTCCTGCCTAGCCTGCTACAGCCCGGGTTCCCAGAGTCCTGTTAGCCCAGTGCTACAGCCCGGATTCACACGCTGCTGACCGGCATGCTCGATGTGATTCATGTATGCATGTCCCCATAGGTTGGTGCCGCTTTGGGTTCACGACTAGCCATGTCGGCCCGGGTTCTCTGTCATATATGGATGCTAGCGACACTATCATATACGTGAGCCAAAAGGCGCATACGGTCCCGGGCCATGGTAAGGCGACACCCGTGGGAATACCGTGCGTGAGGCCGCAAAGTGATATGAGGTGTTACCGGCTAGATCGATGTGACTTGGAATTGGGGTCCTGACAACACAACTCCAGCCCCCGAGCCTTCCAACTGCCTGGACCCATCAAAATGAATAGTCCAATATGTGTTGTCTGGTTTCTCTTCTGGCATCTGCATCTCTGTCCAGTCATTCATGAAGTCAACCAGTGCTTGAGATTTGATCGCAGTACGTTCCACATACTTCAACCCATGAGACCCAAGCTCAATTGTCCACTTGGCGACTTGCCCAGTGGCTTCTCTGTTTTAAATGATGTCTCCAAAAGGAGCAGAGCTAACCACGGTGATTGGATATCCCTGAAAATAATGCTTAAGCTTCTGGCTTGCCATGAACACCCCATATACGAGCTTCTGCCAATGTGGATATCGTTGCTTGGATTCAATTAGCACCTCACTGACGTAATAAACCGGCCGTTGAACCAGATGCTCCTTGCCAGCCTCCTTGCGCTCCACCACAATAGCCACACTAACAGCTCGTGAGTTGGTGGCCACGTATAACAACAGCGGCTCTTTCTCAATTGGAGCAGCCAGGACCAGCGGCTCTGCAAGCTGTGTCTTCAGATCCTCAAAGCGGAGTTCGCAGCATCGCTCCAAACAAAATCATCTATTTTCTTCATCATCTGATACAGAGGCATTGCCTTCTCCCCTAACCGGCTTATGAACCGGCTCAAAGCCGCAACACGGCCTGCCAGCCGTTGAACATCATTGATGCATGTTGGTCTGGTCAGAGATGTAATTTCCTTGATTTTCTCCGGGTTAGCCTCAATACCTCGGTTAGACACCAAAAAACCCAAGAGCTTGCCGGCTGCGACTCCAAAAACACACTTGGCTGGGTTAAGCATCATTTTGTAGACCCGGAGATTATCGAAAGTCTCTTTCAGATCTGTGACCAAGGTTTCCTCTTTCCTGGATTTTACCACTATGTAATCCACATAAGCATGAACATTATGCCCAATTTGATCGTGAAGACAATTCCTCACACACCGTTGGTAAGTCGCCTGGGCACTCTTAAGCCCAAAAGGCATAGACACATAGCAGAAAGCTCCAAAAGGAGTAATAAAAGCTATCTTCTCCTGATCCTTGACCGCCATCTTGATCTGATGATAACTGGAATAAGCATCCAAGAAACTCAAAGGCGCAACCCGCCGTAACATCAATGATTTGATCAATACGGGGAGAGCAAAAGGATCAGCCAGACAAGCCTTGTTCAGATTGGTGTAATATAAACACATACGCCAGGTGCCATTATTTTTGAGTACCAGCACCGGGTTAGCTAACCACTCTGTGTGAAAGACCTCTACAATGAACCCGACCACCAAGAGCCGGGCCACCTCTTCTCCAATTGCCTTGCGCCTTTCTTCATTGAACCGTCGGAGAAACTGTCTGACAGGTTTGAATTTTGGATCAATATTAAGAGTGTGCTCAGCGAGTTCCCTCGGGACACCTGGCATGTCTGAAGGTTTCCATGCAAAGATGTCCCGGTTCTCACGGATGAACTCGATGAGCGCGCTTTCCTATTTCGGATCCAAGTTTGCACTGATGATGAACTGCTTGGATGAGTCGCTAGGAACAAAGTCAACCATCTTAGTGTCATGAGCTGATTTGAATTTCAACGCTGGCTCATGCTCTGTTGTTGGTTTCTTTAATGACGTCATGTCTGCCGGGTCAACATGATCCAAATTTTAACTCCTCTGTTGCACAAACAGATTCAGCGTAGGCAACATCACCTTCTTCACACTCCAAGGCTATCTTCCGGCTCCCATGTACCGTGATGGTACCCTTATGACCCGGCATCTTGAGCTGCAAATACACATAACGCGACCGAGCCATGAACTTGGCATAAGCCGGTCATCCAAATAGAGCATGATATGGTATTTTGATCTTAACCACCTCAAAGGTTAAATTTTCTGCTCTGGAGTCATACTCATCCCCAAAGGCTACTTCCAGTTCAATCTTACCAACTTGGTATGCCAATTTACCAGGTACCACACCGTGAAAAATAGTGTTGGATTGTTTAAGATTTTTATCAGTCAAACCCATCCAGCGGAACGTCTCATAGTAGAGGATGTTGATGTTGCTGCCTCCATCCATGAGCATCTTAGTGAATTTGTATCCACCAAACTGAGGTGCCACTACCAAGGCCAAGTGACCCGGATTATCAACCCTGGGCGGGTGATCCTCTCTGCTCCACACAATAGGCTGCTCTGACCAATGTAAATAACGTGGAATCACCGGCCCAACGGCATTGACTGCCCTCTTGTGAAGCTTCTGGTCCCTCTTACATAAACTAGTGGTGAATACATGGTATTGTCCACTACTCAGCTATTTTGGGTTGCTCCGATAACCGGATTGTTGCTGCTGATTACCTTGGTCGAGTTCATGGGTGTCGTGCTTCGGACATGGTTGGGTGGCTGACTTCTCCTGGGTGTCGTGCTTCGGACATGGTTGGGTGGCTGACTTCTCCTGGGTGTCGTGCTTCGGACATGGTTTATTTAATAACTGCTCAAGGGTGGGACCTGACCCGCCCGACCGAGGGGGCAGTCTGCCCTTGCGCCGTTGATTACCGCCCTATGCATTGGTGTTAGCAACAAACTCATCAGCCTTACGTTTATTACCTCCCTGATTTCTCGGGTTATGTTGGTGACCCTTGCCGTTGCGGTTCTTCTTTACCTTCATTGCCTTTTCTTCGTCAGACATCGGGTCCTTGGTAGTATCAGAATTAGCATACTTGACGAGAGCCACCATCAATGTTCCCATGTCATTACAGTCATGCTTGAGCCGCCCCACCTTCTGCTTCAGAGGTTCAAAACGGCAATTTTTCTCCAACATCAAGACTGCTGAGCCGACATCCATCTTACCAGATGAATGTATTATCTCCTTGATCCGGTGCACCCAATGGGTTGTAGATTCACCATCCTCTTGCTTGCAATTGGTCAGGTCCATAATCAACATAGGATGCTTACATGTGTCCTTAAAGTTTTGGATGAACCGGGCTTTCAACTCCGCCCATGAGCCGATAGAATTGGGTGGCAATCCCTTCAACCCAGTACGAGCTGTTCCATCTAACATCATAGTGAAATACTTGGCCATTGCAGCATCACTGACCTCCAATAACTCCATAGCCATCTCGTAACTCTCAATCCAAGCCCCAAGTTGCAAGTCAGCTGTGTAATTAGGAACTTTACGAGGCCCCTTAAAGTCCTTTGGCAAACGCTCATTACGTATGGCCGGCAGCAAGCAAGGAATGCCTCCGGTTCATGTGGCCACTCCTCCCTCGACTGAGGTTGCTGGATAAGCCAGAAAAGTTTGATGAGCCGCCTGATCCGTTGCCATTTGAGCTGCTCATTCCGCCTCTTGACGAATCCTCTCCTGATCCGCCAAGTTAAGGGCTCCGGCTCATGCCTGTATGGCCGGTTGTGGCGTTGAGCATTGCTTGACATATCTGTGGATTCCATGTGCCTACTGTAACTCGGGCTCCTGCTTGGGCGAGGAGTTGAATGGATCCTGTCTCGACTGTAGGAGTATGCATCATGCTGCGCCAGAGCTGTTTGAAGAAGTTCTCTTACCCTCCGTGTTTCAATTGCCGCCGGTGAGTCACCTTCCGTCGGAAGAGCCGCCAAACAAGCCGATGCTACCATGAGGTTTTCCAAAGGGTTGGAGAAGTGACCCGACGGTGTTGGTACATAATGAGGTGGAGCGGTAATTACACGAGGTGGTTCCATGGCACGCGGCTGAACCGGTGCGCCGGGTGTCGTGTTCTAGTTTGCCTTCGGCAGGTTGCTTCCCCTAGCCCCAGGTGTATGGAATAGGTTCCTAGGATCAAGCGTTAGAGGTAGACGCGACTGAGTTTTCTGATGCCTCCTCCTCATGACCTCATTTGACGCGTTAAGATCCACCGAGAGACTGAAGGTCTCCGCTTGAAGCTGTTGAGCATGAACATCCAAAGCCGCCCGCTCTGCAGCCATCCTGACTTCCTCTACGGCTAGATTTTCCTTAGCTTGCACCATCTCTTCACGTACGCATGGTACCTCTGAGTCATGCTGAGCTTTATCTGCCGGCTCTACCACGGCGGTCAACAGAGTCATCAGTTTATCCATGAGGTCCATTAGAATCTGGGCCGGGGGCGCACAGGGTCTCCTGACCTAGCTGTAGCTGACCTGGTACCTATTGCTGCCGCTGCTGTAGAGTTCTGCCCGGGCTGCATCCCTGCCATGAAGACTCCGGCCCAATTCAGTGGCTCAAGAGGGTCCGGAATACTTCTACCATCGGAACAGCCCCCGAGCATGCCGTCCTGTAGCTAGTACAAAGAGTCCGTCTCGGCCGTTGATGATGCAGCGTCAGAACAGAGGGCCGTCTCAGCGCCCTCCACCGATCCTTCAGAGTATTACTGCCGTGGACACAGCCTACAAAGGCATGCTTCATGACAGATTGAACATGGGTGGTCCTTGCGCTGGCCCCATGGTGCGCTGGCCCCACGGTGGGCGCCAACTGTCGTGGAATTGTCACGACAGATGTCCTAGAGCAAGGACTTAGTCGTAGGGCCATCGCACTAGGAAGCTTAAAGGGGTTAATCGGGACAAAGGACACAAGAGAGTTTTATACTAGTTCGGCCCCTTACGATGAAGGTAAAAGCCTATGTCTAGTTGGGATTGGTATTGCTGGGGTTTCGATCACCAAGCGGCTCAACTCGCCGGCTTGGTTATCGACTTGTTATTTCTTGCCCTAAGCCGCCACCAGGTCGTCCCCTTATATACATGGGTTGACGCCTGGTGGCCCACAGAGTCCCGGCCGTCTCATAATTGTGTCCGGCTCGGTGACTTCTTTTACATGCATTTCTTTACAAGTCTTTCCTTAGATACGGCAGTTTATAATACCGGGCCTTAAACCGTCTTTAGGCCTTTGGGCCTTCTATAAGACTTAATAGACTATAATCTTGAATGTTTACTAGGCTTCTAGTGTAACCCGCCATTGGGGCTGACCCGGCCCCTCCTGGGCGGGTCATAACTGATAGTAATATCCCCAACAATCCCTTATAGGAAACGGCGTCAGAAATTGGCAAGTTGCCGGGAGACTTGACTTGATACTACCTGGCAAAAAGATAGATAAATTTGTGATATATTGGATAAATAGATATCAAATAAAAGTTGCAAATAAAATATGCAGGAAAGTATTCTTGAGTTTTTGGAATAATAGATCTGAAAACAAAAGCAAATAAAAATAGATCTGAAAGTCAAATAATAGATCAGATTGCAAATGCGATAAATAATAGACCCTGTGGCCATAGATTTCACTAGTGGCTTCTTGATAAGCCACAAGTATAGGGGACCGCAACAGTTTTCGAGGGTAGCTTATTTAACCCAAATTTATAGATTCGGCACAAGGGGAGCCAAAGAATATTTTAAGGTATTAGCAGTTGAGTTGTCAATTCAACCACACCTGGAGATTAATTATCTGCAACAAAGTGATCTATAGCAAAGTAGTTTGATAGTTTTGATAGTAGTGACAGTAGTAATGGTAACAATAATAGTGATAGCAGTAATTTTGTAGCAAGTGTAATAGTGATGATAGCAGTAGTAACTTAGCAATAACAGTAATGAAAGGTTCGTAGGCATTGGAGCGGTGACTTGTTGGATGATATTCATCATATGACAGTTATAACCTAGAGCGATACGACACTAGCTCTAGTTCATCGATATAATGTAGGCATGTATTCCATAAATAGTCATATGTGCTTTATTAAAAGAACTTGCATGATGTTGGGGATATTACTATCAGTTATGACCCGCCCAGGAGGGGCTGGGTCAGCCCCAATGGCGGGTCACACAAGAATCCCAGTAAACATTTAATATTGTAGTTTATTAAGTCTTATAGAAGGCCCTAAGGCCTGAAGGCGGTTTAAGGCCTGATATTGTGAACTGCCATATGTAAGGAAAGACTTGTAAAGAAAGGCATGTAAAGGAAGTCCCCAAGCCAGACATGATTATGAGCCGGTCAGGACTCTGTAGGCCACCAGGCGTCAACCCATGTATATAAGGGGGCGACCCGGTGGCGGTTTAGGGCAAGAAACAACAAGTCGATAACCAAGCCGGCGAGTTGAGCCTCTTGGAGATCGAAACCCCAGCAATACCAATCCCAACTAGACGTAGGCTTTTACCTTCATCATAAGGGGCCGAACTAGTATAAAACTCTCTCGTGTCCTTTGTCCCGATTAACCCCTTTAAGCTTCCTAGTGCGAAGGCCCTACGACTAAGTCCTTGCTCTAAGACATCTTCCATGACAATTCCACTACAGTTGGCGCCCACCATGGGGCCAGCGCACGGTGGATTTGAGTTCTTGAAAGGCAACTTCGAAGGGCTCAAGGGATACGCTGTGGGCCGGATGACCAAGAGTCGTCGCGGCAAGCTCTACATCGATGACGAAGGTGGGGCCCCGAGGCTGGCTCAATTGAGTACGGGTACCGGGTCCCCTTCGGTGGAATTCACGTCTTCATCGGCCAGATCGGCGAGTCAGGACCTGAGCCGGACGTCCACACCAACCTCATCGAGCGCGCAAGGACCACCCGTGTTCAATCTGTCATGAAGCATGCCTTCGTAGGCTGCATCCACGGTGGTGAATACTCTGAAGGATCGGTGGAGGGCGGTGAGACGGCCGCCTGTTCTGACACTGCATCATCAATGGGCGAGACGGACTCTTTGTACCATCTGCAGGACGGCATGCTCGGGGGCTGTTCCGATGGAAGCAGTATTCTGGATCCTCTTGAGCCGCCGAATTGTGCCGGAGTCTTCATGGCAGGGACACAACCCGGGCAGAACTCTACAGCAGTGGCAGCAACAGGTATCGGGTCAGCTGCAGCCGGGTCAGGAGACCCCGCGCGCCCCCCGGCTCAGATTCTAATGGACCTCATGGATAAACTGACGACTCTGTTGACCGCCGTGGTTGAGCCGGCAGATAAAGCCCAGCATGACACAGAGGTGGCTCGCATACGTGAAGAGATGGTGCAAGCTAAGGAAAATCTAGCCGCAGAGGAAGTCAGGATGGCAGCAGAGTGGGCGGCTTTGGATGTTCGTGCTCAACAGCTTCAAGTGGAGACCTTCCGGCTCTTAGTGGATCTTAACGCATCAAATGAGGTCATGAGGAGGAGACATCAGAAAACTCAGTCACGTCTACCTCTGACGTTTGATCCTAGGAACCTATTCCATACACCCGGGGCTGGGGGAAGCGACCCACCGGAGGCAAACCGGATCACGACACCCGGCGCACCAGTTCAGCCGCGTGCCATGGAACCACCTCGTATGAATACCGCTCCACCTCATTATGTGCCAACACCACCGGGTCACTTCTCCAACCCTTTGGAAAACCTCATTGCAGCATCGGCTCGTTTGGCGGCTCTTCCGATGGAAGGTGACTCACCGGCGGCAATTGAAACACGAAGGGTAAGAGAACTTCTTCAAACAGCTCTGGCGCAGCAGGATGCATACTCCTACAGTCGAGACAGAATCCATTCAACTCCTCGCCCAAGCCGGAGCCCGAGTTACAGTAGGCATATAGAATCCACAGATATGTCAAGCAATGCTCAATGCCACAACTGGCCATACAGGCATGAGCCGGTGCGGGCTGGAGCCCTTAACTTGGCGGATCAGGAGAGGATTCGTCAAGAGGCGGAACGAGCAGCTCAAATGGCAGCAGATCAGGCGGCTCATCAAACTTTTCCGGCTTATCCAGCAACCTCGATCGAGGCAGGAGTGGCCACAAGAACCGGAGGTGTTCCTTGCTTTGTGCCGGCCATACGTAATGAGCGTTTGCCAAAGGACTTTAAGGGGCCTCGTAAGGTGCCTAATTACACAGCTGACTTACAACCTGGGGCTTGGATTGACAGTTACGAGATGGCTTTGGAGTTATTGGAGGTCAGCGATGCTGCAATGGCAAAGTATTTCACTATGATGTTAGATGGAACAGCTCGTACTTGGTTGAAGATATTGCCACCCAATTCTATCGGCTCATGGGCGGAGTTGAAGGCCCGGTTCATCCTGAACTTTAAGGACACGTGTAAGCAGCCTATGTCAATTGTGGACCTGACCAATTGCAAGCAAGAGGGCGGTAAATCCACAACCCATTGGGTGCGCTGGGTCAAGGAGATAATACATTCATCTGATAAGATGGATGCCGACTTAGCAGTCTTGATGTTACCAAGGACCCGGTGTCTGACGAAGAGAAGGCAACGAAGGGAAAGAAGAATGGCAACGGCAAGGGTCACCATCATAACCCAGCAAATCAGGGAGGTAATAAACGTAAGGCTGATGAGTGTGTTGCTAACAACAATGCACAGGGCGGTAATCAACGGCGCAAGGGCAGACAGCCCCCTCGGTCGGGCGGGTCAGGTCCCACCCTTGAGCAGTTATTGAATGTACCTTGTCCAAAGCACGGCACCTGGGAGAAGCCAGCCACCCACCTATGGAAATATTGTACGATCATGAAGGCGTTTAAAAATTCAAACACATTTGATGGAGGTCACGACCCAAGTGGCAGTTCAGGAGGAGGCGGTTTTTACGGCCCGGGCGCCGGTTTAGGTGGAGGAGGATTTCACGGTCAGGGCCATCCTGGTAACCAAGGAGGATATAATCAACAACCCGACCAAGGTAATCAGCAGCAACAATCCGGTTATCAGAGCAACCGAAAACAGCTGTGTAGTGGGCAATACCATGTATTCACCACTAGTTTATGTAAGAGGGACCAGAAGCTTCACAGGAGGGTCGTCAATGCCGTTGAGCCGGCGATTCCATGTTATCTACGTTGGTCAGAGCAGCCTATTGTATGGAGCAGAGAGGATCACCCGCCCCGGGTTGATAATCCGGGTCACTTGGCCTTGGTAGTGGCACCTCAGGTTGGTGGATACAAATTCACTAAGGTACTCATGGACGGAGGCAGCAGCATCAATATCCTCTACTATATATGAGACGTTTCATCGGATGGGGTTGACTGATAAAATCTTAAACAATCCAACTCTGTTTTTCACGGTGTGGTACCTGGTAAATCGGCATACCCAGTGGGTAAGATTGAGCTGGAAGTAGCCTTTGGGGATGAGTATGACTCCAGAGCAGAAAAATTAACCTTTGAGGTGGTTAAAATCAAAAGCCCATATCATGCTCTGTTTGGGCGACCGGCTTATGCCAAGTTCATGGCTCGGCCGTGTTATGTGTATTTACAGCTCAAAATGCCGGGTCATAAGGGCACCATTACAGTACATGGGAGCCTGAAGATAGCCTTGGAGTGTGAAGAAGGTGATGCCGCCTATGCTGAATCCATTTGTGCAACAGAGGAGTTAAAGTTTTATAAGGATCATGTTGACCCAGCAGACATGACGTCATTAAACAAACCAACAACAGAGCATGAGCCGGTGTTGAAATTCAAATCAGTTGATGAAACCAAGATGGTTGACTTTGTGCCTGGCGACTCATCCAAGCAGTTCATCATTAGTGCAAACTTGCATCTGAAATAGGAAAGTGCGCTCATCGAGTTCATCCATGAGAACCGGGAAATCTTTGCATGGAAATCTTCAGACATGCTGGGTGTCCCGAGGGAACTCGCTGAGCACACTCTTAATATTGATCCAAAGTTCAAACCTGTCAGATAGTTTCTCCGATGGTTCAATGAAGAAAGGCGCAAGGCCATTAGAGAAGAGGTGGCCTGGCTCCTGGCGGCCTGGTTCATTGTAGAGGTCTTTCACCCAGAGTGGTTAGCTAACCCGGTGCTTGTACTCAAAAAGAATGGTACCTAGCGTATGTGTGTAGATTACACTGATCTGAACAAGGCTTGTATGGTTGATCCTTTTGCTCTCCCCCGTATTGATCAGATCATTGATGCTATGGCGGGTTGCGTATGTTTGAGTTTCTTGGATGCTTATTCCGGTTATCATCAGATTAAGATGGCGGTCAAGGATCAGGAGAAGACAGCTTTTATTACTCCTTTTGGAGCTTGCTGCTATGTGTCTATGCCTTTTGGGCTTAAGAGTGCCCAGGCGACTTACCAACGGTGTGTGCAGAATTGTCTTCATGATCAAATTGGGCGTAATGTTCGTGCTTATGTGGATGATATAGTGGTAAAATCTAGCAAAGAGGAAACCTTGGTCACAGATCTAAAAGAGGCTTTTGATAATCTCCGGGTCTACAAAATGATGCTTAACCCGGCCAAGTGTGTCTTTGGAGTTCCAGCCGACAAGCTCTTGGGGTTTTTGGTATCTAACCGAGGTATTGAGGCTAACCTGGAGAAAATCAAGGCAATTACATCCCTGGCCAAACCAAGATGCATCAATGACAATCAACGACTGGCGGGCCGTGTTGCTGGTTTGAGCCGGTTCATGAGCCGGTTAGGGGAGAAAGCAATGCCTCTATATCAGATGATGAAGAAAATAGAGGATTTCGTTCGGAGCGAGGCTGCGAACTCTGCTTTTGAAGATCTGAAGACACAGCTTGCTGAGCCGCCGGTCCTGGCTGCTCCAATTGAGAAAGAGCCGATGCTGTTATACTTGGCCGCCAATTCACGAGCTATTAGTGTGGCTATTGTGGTGGAGCGCAAGGAGGCTGGCAAAGAGCATCCGGTTCAACGGCCGGTTTATTACGTAGTGAGGTGCTAATTGAATCCAAGCAACGATATCCACATTGGCAGAAGCTCGTATATGGGTTGTTCATGGCAAGCCGGAAGCTTAAGCATTATTTTCAGGGACATCCAATCACCGTGGTTAGCTCTGCTCCTTTGGGAGACATCATTCAAAACAGAGAAGCCACTGGGCGAGTCGCCAAGTGGGCAATTGAGCTTGGATCTCATGGGTTGAAGTATGTGCCACGTACTGCAATCAAATCTCAAGCACTGGTTGATTTCATTAATGACTGGACAGAGATGCAGATGCCAGAAGAGAAACCAGACAACACGTATTGGACTATTAATTTTGATGGGTCTAGGCAGTTGGAAGGCTCGGGGGCTGGAGTTGTGTTAACCTCTCCGCGAGGTGACAAATTTTGTTATGTGTTACGGTTGATGTTTCCTTGCACTAACAACGCAGCAGAGTATGAAGCCTTGCTCCATGGTCTTCGAGTGGCAAAAGAGATGAGTTTGAGCAGGGTCAGATGTCTTGGCGACTGAGATCTAGTGGCTCAACAGGTATCTGGCAAGTGGGATTCCAAGGACCCTCTCATGGCGGTTTATCACCGGGAGGTTGATACTGTTGCACGACATTTTAAAGGTTATCAGGTGGAGCACACTGATCGTGGAAAGAACGAAGCGGCTGATGCCTTAAGCCGGTTGGGGTCTCAGCGTAAGCCGGTACCACCTTACACCTTTTTGGATGTTATGCATAACCCCTCTGTCAAGTTGCCCACAGAAGAAGATTTAGCTGTTCCTGACCCGGAGGCGCAGTTGGGGGCGCCTCTTCATGTCATCCCAGATTGGACAGTACCGTTCTTGGCTTACATGACCAGGGAGAGTTGCCAGAGGATGAGACCCTGGCTTGACAGATAACCCGACGGTCTAAATCAATGACGATTTCGGATGGAGAGTTATACCATCGCAGTTTTTCTGGATCTTTTCAGCGGTGTGTTTCCCCCGAAGAAGGTCAAGAAATCCTTCGTGAGATCCATGACGGCGATTGTGGTCATCACACCGGGTCAAAATCTTTGGTGGCCAAGGCTTTCGTCACGGTTTTTACTGGTTGACGGCTCACGCTGATGCAGAAGATCTGGTCAGTAGATGTGATGGATGTCAAAAGTTTGCACGATGAGCGCATGTGCCGGCTCAAGAGCCCCAAATGATTCCAATCACTTGGCCATTTGCGGTCTGGGGGCTTGACATGGTGGGACCTTTCAAAAGGTCTAAGGATAAAAAGACACATCTCTTGGTGGCCGTTGATAAATTCACCAAGTGGGTTAAGGCGGAGCCTGTGAGTAAGTGTGACGCGGCCACGGTGGTTTAGTTCATGAAAAAGGTGATCTTCTGTTTTGGTTTTCCACACAGCATTATCACTGACAATTGCACTAATCTGTCCCAAGGGGCTATGGAGGAGTTTTGTCAACGAGAGCACATCCGGCTTGATGTTTCTTCTGTAGCTCATCCTCAATCCAATGGTCAAGCTGAGAGAGCCAATCAGGAAATTTTGAAAGGGCTCAAACCCTGACTTATGGTTCCTTTATAGCGAACGCTGGGTTGTTGGGTAGAGGAATTACCCTGAGTGTTGTGGAGTATCAACACCACACCTAACAGGTCTACAGGTTACACACTTTTTTTCATGGTTTATGAAGCAGAAGCAGTGTTGCCTAGTGACATCCGTCATGACTCGCTCCGTGTGGCAGCTTATGTTGAAGCTAATAATGAACAAGCCAGACAGGATGCACTTGACTTGTTGGATGAAGAAAGAGACTTAGAAGTGGCCCGGTGAGCAATTTATCAACAGGACCTGCGCCGTTATCACAGCCGCCGGGTTAAGTCCAGGACTTTTCAGGAAGGCGACTTGGTGCTCCGGCTCATCCAGGATCCGTCAGATGCACACAAGTTATCCCCACCTTGGGAAGGACCCTTTGTGATCAGTAAGAACTTAAACAACAGGTCATACTACCTCATTGACGTTCGAGAGCACCAAGACTCACGTAAGTCAGAGGAAGAGACCCGCCGGTCGTGGAACATTGCTCAACTTCGGCCATACTACACCTGAGCCATCGGCTCTCATCATGTACATACTTTAACATTGTGTATACCACGATAAGCAATAAAGTAAGACCATCGGTCTCTTATCTTTTCAAAGAGTATGCATCTTTGTTATTTCTTATTTTCAAATAACTATTAAGGAGCTGATCATATTTGAATCAAGTTTAACCTTTTTGGTCCAGCTTATGATCGTATCCGAATCTAGCTGCAATCTCATGGTCACTTGGGGGCTTCCTGTTCAAACATAGGTCGTATTCAAACCAAAGAGAACATAGCTGTCGTAACCCTCTTGATCGGCTCAAGGCCAAACTCACTTGGGGGCTTCTTGATCGTATCAGAATCATAGCTTAACCCCTTTTGGGTCCGACTTGGATCGTATTCGAATCAGGGTCGTTAAAAACCTCTCAAGGTCATTTGGGGGCTTCCGGTTCAAACATAGGTCGTATTCAAACAAAAGAGAACATAGCTGTCGGTACCCTCTTGATCGGCGCAACGCCAAAGCCACTGGGGGCTATATGGTCGTATTCGAACCTTAGCTTAACCCCTTTCGTCCGGTTTACTAATCGTATTCGAATCATAAACCCCCAGCCTTTTGAATACAAGGTTAAATTATACTTATTATCTATTGTTTGCCTCTTAGTCTTATGTTGTCTCGATATTACAAATAGTTAGCCGGGTCTTCTTCACCGGCTCGACTATTTGACAACACAGCTACCATGGTATCATGATTATTAAGTATTCAAAAAGCATTGACTTCTCATGAAGATTGAATTATCAAATTTATCACCCGGGTTATTCAAACCGGCGGTCTAAGGATCAAAAGGTACAAGGTATGGTTATTACTTATAAACATTTACCTGCTGCATTAACTAAAAGAGTTAGTCTCAGCCCTTGTCCTTTATTTATATCGGTCTCTAGTTCCTATTATGATAAACATATTGGCTATAAACTGGGTGTTTTAACCCCTTTGGTTCTAAACCGCCAAGCCAGCCTTTTCTTTGTATCTACAGGAATAGAGTTCAAACGTTGCAGAAATAAACATTAAATACGATGCATACATTGGCATCAGGAAACACAGACTCACATAGAAGTGTTTTATGCGCAATGGCAAAAGCAAAGCATACAGTGTTTTAACAGCTAAGCTATTACAAGGCTTTATACGCCCATGAAGATGATTATTGTTCCTCTCTCGCCGGTTCACCACCTTCTGTTGGCTGGAAGTTGGGTTTTGACCAATCAAACCCATTCACAGCGACAAACTCGGCTTCATCGTCGATCAGGCCGATCGGGTCAACTTCCGGGGCAAATGTGTCTTCTCGTAACGGTGGGATCAAATATGTTACCTTGTATGAGGGAGTGGCCATCTTCTTATTCTCACTATCAAAACCCGGCTGGTATTTTTCACCATTGGTATCATCTCCAAGGGTAGTTGCCTGAGGCCGGACTCCGCGCACGCAACCCATGAAGTTATCCTGATCAAAGGGAGATCCGTCTTCCTTCACGATGGGATAGCCTCTGGCCACGTCCGCCGGGTCTAGATCTGGCACCCAAGCCTTGGAGCGGCTTAGGGCAGTCAAAGCTCCGGCTCGCGCGCAGGAGCGTTTCACTTCTTGAAACCTGGCAGGCAGGATGGACAGTTTCTTCAGGACGTCGCTGAGCCGGTTGGGTCCTTAATTAGCGGGAGAGATGGCAGTAAGAGCCTGTTGTGCGCCAATATACAGTTGTTCTACCAAGGTATACACCACCTTCAGTTTAATCATCGGGTCTTGGCTCAGATTTTTGCTTCGCGGGCCTGCACAAATTTTATACGCAACGTCAGTTGGCGGCTTATACTCCGGACCAGCAAAAAGCACACAAAGTTAAAATCGGATGACTTACCAAAGATGGAAGCTACCATTTGGGACACCCGGCCCTTTAACCCGTTCAGCTCTGTTCAAATCTCTTTACGGGTTGTTTCGGCCTTCTCAGCACGTTGGGTCAGAAGCATTTTTTCCTCTCCCCAAGTTTTCTTCCTGACAGCAAAGCTGGTCTTTAAATTTTCCGTCTCAGAGAGACTTATTTGCAGTTTGGAGTTAGCAGATTTAATTTCTGCCTCTTGACTCGCTAGCTGGGTCTTCGCATCAGTCAATTGCGAGTTCGGTTCAGATAAGGCATTCTGCAAAACATTCAGATGAGTCAAGATTTTGTTTGAAAGTTCAAACAATCAAGATTCAAGTCTCAAGTACTTTACAAACAAACTACTTGACACTTGGGGGCTAATGTATGCCAAAACAAATTTTTATGAATCTAAAGACATACTTTAAGTCCCAAGTACTTTACAAAGTAACAGCACTTGGCACTTGGGGACTAATGTATGCAATTCAGCAAGGTTCTCAAGGTTAAGCCAGAGTATTAAGTTCTTTCAAAACGGTACAAATGAATTTAAAGTACCGGCTCATGTATGATCAAGAAGAACCGGCCCTTGGGGACTATAGGTGAAGCTTTGTTCTATTGGATTCAAGGATAATTTCAAAGGTATAGGTCTTGGCCTATATTATAAAGTCTACAGATCATTCCGTTTCTCTCATAATCCGAAGACTTGGGGGCTGAAGGAACATAGATAAGCCGGAAGAGCATACCTTGTATTTTAACTGCAGCTGCTTGACCATTTCAATCTCAGAAACGCGACTAGAGTGTACATGGCTAAGATAGCCGGATAACATATCATTGGCATTTAGATGGTCATAGTTGGCAACGTCAAAACGAACTTTCTGCCTCTCCAAAGCCTCTTGTTTTGCTATACACCGAGCCAGCACAGTTGGGTTCCCCAGTTCGATAAAGCGGCTCCTGGTAATCTGAACATCTTGTGCAGACGGAGACGGCAGGTTGGCTAAGCTTGATGGTCCGGTTGTGGAAGGGTTCAAAGTGGTCTCGTCAAATGATGGCTCAGGAGGATTTGCTTTTGTGTCAACAGGCGGGTCTTCTGGAGCGTCAGTTAATGGAGAAGATGGCCTGGCCGGGTCAGATGCCAGCACCGGAGGGTCTTCCGCCGGCTTAGCTGCCTTCGCTTTCTTGGATTTAGCTTGGCTACTAAGAAAAAATGTGGCAGGATTGTCAGTATAAAGATACAATTTGAACAACCCAGGAAATATGAGGTTTTTTCATTACCCAGGGGCAGTCTTGAAAGCCGGAAATTGCATCTGCGATGAGTCATCAAAAGAGCAAGACACCTCCTGAAGGATAAAATAGAGTTAAATAGAGTTAAATAGACAAAGGGAAAGATCCATTAAATAGAGTTAAAGATAGAAAGAAGTAAACCTCATTCGGACGTTTCTGAGGAGTTTGTTGAACGACAGCCGGCTCGTCTTCAGTCCAAGCTTGACGGCGGCTTTCATGTTGCTGTTTTTTCAAATGAAAGTTGGGATCCAAGTGAGCTAAAGGGTTAGAAAACCTTACTTTACGGATCACTCATCGAACTTTTTGTCTTGGCAAGGGCTCTGAGTCGGAGGAAATGATAGTTACCTCTGCTTCCCCAGCCTGACAGGCCCCAGTGTCATCCTGGTAATGATCAATGTCAATAAGATTGTTAAAAAATTGGTCAAGGGAATCAAGGGCTACCTCCGAGTCAAATGTATCATCAAGCTTCATCAAGTCTTCAGCAGTACTCCTTTTCTTCTTTTTCGACCTCCGGGTCGTTTTCTTGGCGTTTATGGCGGCGGCTTTCGCTTTCTTGGCCGCCTCGTGGTCATATTTAACTTTCCAGAAGTCGGAATTGGCCTGCAGACAGGTAAAAACAAGGTGAAGAGTCAGGCAAGTATTAAAACAATACGGCTGGAAAAATACAAAAGAGAGAAATCATGACATTCTTACTTTTGGAACCGGGTTAAGCTGGCAGAAGGGGTTTAACCCGACGACACTGCAATCTTCATATTTCCCGTTCACCAGAAGAGTTGACATTGAGACAATATCTTCTTCTATCAATTGAACGGGGCTGTGATGAAGAGAGTCATCCGGGCCTCCACCATACTCATACATCAGCTTTGACTGACGGCTCAAAGGGATGACCCGCCATGAGATCCAGCAGCGGGTCAGATCAACTCCAGTTAACCTGTTCCCCAACAGAGCGTTGATCCTTTTGATGGATGGTCTCAGCCTCTTACGTTCAGTGACAGTCAGCTTATCAGGAAGCGCGAATTTGGAGTCAAGACGATCGGGGTGGCAACCCGGCATGGGTTTTTCATTGTTGGTGAAGTGTCCTGGCAGTAGAACCAAGTCTGGTTCCACTCCTTTGAGTGACTTGGTAAGACAATGAGGGGGAAGACGGCACCCTACCAGCGCTGAATTGATATGCCTCCAAGCTCTAAGCTAAGGCCGTTGGTGCACTCATTCTGTCAGTTCAGATAAAAGTATTCTCTAAATAACTCCATAGTCGGCTCTTGTTGAAGATATACTTCGCAGAGTACTTGGAAGTTACAAATATTAGATATGGAATTAGGCCCAATATCTTGAGGATCGAGCTTGAAAAAATGGAGGACCTCTCTGAAGAACTTTGAGCCGGGCGGTGAGAAGCCATGGTTCATGTGGTCAGCAAAAACGATCACCTCACCATCTCTCGGATTGGGCCGTTCTTCTTCCGGGTCAGGGGCACGGTAAGACATGATGGTTTTCGCTGGTAGAAATCCTATGATGAAGAACTCTTTTAAATGTTCCTCAGTTATGGTTGAGGGAACCCAGTTATAGATTGTTGGTGTTTTTTACGGCATGATGTGCAAGGAACTGAAAAGAAAAGCAACATGCCGATTCAGTTTAATGGTCAGATTAACAGTTAAGGGATGAAAATGCAAAACAAGTAATGGCGGCTTAGTTAAGGGCTAATGACATATAAGGAAAATTAAGCCGGCATGATAAGCCGCCATGACTACAGATATTTGAAGGAGGTAAATTCAGCTAACTATTGAGACAAACAAGTTTCCTACGTTGCTTGGTTTGATTTCAGATCAAATGGATGTTCAAAATGAAAAAATTTCTAGACCTAAAAATACAGCCCAGATGAGTTCATCAGATCTAAATGTAGCCCTTGTACCAGAAAAAGGAGTCTGCTAGTATTTAAAGGAGGCACCAGACAACTACTGCGTGAACATACATCTCTTTTGGATCAAAAAGAGGAGGCAGTGGAAGAACTACGAAGAAGCCATGACGAATTGCGAGGAACACACAGAAACCCTAAACATGTATCTGAGGAGCAGGAAAGTGAGTACTTAGAGCTACAGATCTTCTGCGGAGGTCGCCGCCATTTATCTGAACCAACTCAGGTTGATGCAGCGGCCAAGGTTGACGGAGACAGAGGTGGAGCACTGCGGCGGCGAAGCTCGAGCAGTAGCAGGGTCGCGAGAGGAAGAAGACGGAGAGAGAGAAGAATGAGGAAGGCCGGGGTGAGCCTATTTATAAGGGAAAAGGTGAAACAGACGGGCGCGAAGATCAAGGAAGAACCGAATAAATGGTTATCCAGCTATACAGGCGCCTCGATTCTCGGGAAACATTAAAGATAAAAGATCTATTGGAGGATGATGTCATGAAGTTTTTTGCATTTTCAAGAGGTGACGTCACGACGGGTTACAAGAAAATTTCAGCAAAGATAAGAAGATGGATGTTTGTCTAAGTATTGAAGATTGACAAAGAACGAAGTTCAAAGTCAACCTGGGGCCTAATGTTGGGGATATTACTATCAGTTATGACCCGCCCCGGAGGGGCCGGGTCAGCCCCAATGGCGGGTCACACAAGAAGCCCAGTACACATTCAAGATTGTAGTTTATTATGTCTTATAGAAGGCCCAAAGGCCTGAAGGCGGTTTAAGGCCTGATATTGTGAACCGCCATATGTAAGGAAAGACTTGTAAAGAAAGGCATGTAAAGGAAGTCCCCGAGCCGGACACAATTATGAGCCGGCCGGGACTCTGTAGGCCACCAGGCGTCAACCCATGTATATAAGGGGGCGACCCGGTGGCGGTTTAGGGCAAGAAACAACAAGTCGATAACCAAGCCGGTGAGTTGAGCCTCTTGGAGATCGAAACCCCAGCAATACCAATCCCAACTAGACGTAGGCTTTTACCTTCATCGTAAGGGGCCGAACTAGTATAAAACTCTCTCGTGTCCTTTGTCCCGATTAACCCTTTAAGCTTCCTAGTGCGATGGCCCTACGACTAAGTCCTTGCTCTAGGGCATCTGCCGTGACAATTTCACGACACATGACATCTTTTGTCCTACCCTCCCGTGGCAGTGGGGTCCATATTGGAAACTAAGGGCTATTAAGGCGTCCTTTTAATAGAGAACCGGAACAAAGAATTAACACATAGTGAATACATGAACTCCTCAAATTACGGTCATCATCGGGAGTGGGCCCAATTGTTGTCACTCCGGGGTTGCCGGATCATAACACGTAATAGGTGACTATAACTTGCAATATCAGATCTAGAACATGGATATAATGATGATAACATAAACGGTTCAGATCTAAAAACATGGCACCCAGGCCCAAAGTGTCAAGCATTAAGCATGGCAAAGTCATAGCAACATCAATCTAAGAACATAGTGGATACTAGGGATCAAGCCCTAACAAGACTAACTCGACTACATGATGAATCTCATCCAACTCCTCACCGACCAGCGAGCCTATGAATGAATTACTCACTCCTAGTGGGGACCATCATGGAATTGGCGATGGAGAAGGGTTGGTGATGACAAAGAACGAAGACCCCCCTCCCCAGAGCCCCAAACGGACTCCATATCTGCCCTCCTGAGGAAGAACAGGGCTTAGCGGCGGCTCCGTCTGGTGGATCGTGATAATTCTTTCTCCCTGATTTTTTTCTCCAAAAATAGGAATTTATAGCATTGGTTTCAGGGTCAGCGGGGCCACCAGGTGGGTACAACACACCTGGGCGTGCCATGGGAGGGGGGCATGCCTTGTTGGGTTGTGCCCACCCAGGGGCCCCTCTCCGGTAGGTCTTGGCTCCAAAATTCTTATATATTATATAAAAATTCCTCGAAAAGTTTCATTCCATTCCAAGAACTGTTATTTCTGCACAAAAACAACACCATGGTAGTTCTGCTGAAAACAACGTCAGTTTGGGGTTAGTTTCATTCATATCATGCAAATTAGAGTCCAAAACAAGAGGAAAAGCGTGAGAAAAAGTAGATACATTGGAGACGTATCACTTCTCTCAAGAAAATAGCACAGGGTGGGTAAACAAATTACTATTGGGCAATTGATAGAATCTCAAATAATTATGATGATATCCATGGAATGATCAATATATAGGCATCACGTCCAAGATTAGTAGACCGACTCCTGCCTGCATCTACTACTATTACTCCACACATCGACTGCAATCCAGCATGCATCTAGTGTATTAAGTTCATTGAGAAACGGTGTAATGCAATAAGAATGATGACACGACGTGGACAAGATCTATTCATGTAGGAATGGACCCATCTTGTTATCCTTAATAGGAACGATCAATACATGTCTTGCTGCCCCTTCTATCACTGGGAAAGAACACCGCACGACCGAACCCATCACAAAGCACCTCTTCCCATGGCAAGAAAAATTGATCTAGTAGGCCTAACTAAACCAAAGATTCGAAGAAGAAATACGAGGCTATAAACAATCATACATATAAGAGATCAACACTCAATTAACTTTCATGGATAAAATAGATCTGATCATAAACTCAAAGTTCATCGGATCCCAACAAACACACCGCAAAAGAGTTACATCAAATAGATCTCGAAGAGACCATTGTATTGAGAATCAAAAGAGAGAGATGAAGCCATCTAGCTACTGCCTATGGACCCGTAGGTCTAAAATGAACTACTCACGCATCATCGAAGAGGCATCAATGAGGATGATGAACCCCTCCGTGATGGTGTCTAGATTGGATCTCGTGGTTCTGGAACTTGTGATGACTGGAATTGTGTTCCATCGACTCCCCTAGGGTTTATGGAATATTTGGGTATTTATAGGGCGAAGAGGCGGTGCAGGAGGCCACCGAGGTGGGCACAACCCTCTGGTACTTCTTTGGCCCATGGTCTAGAAAAATTCTCCAAAAAGTTTTATTGTGTTTGGACTCCGTTTGATATTGATTTTCTGTGATGTAAAATACAAGCAAAATAGCAATTGGCATTGGGCACTATGTCAATATGTTAGTCCCAAAAAATGATATAAAGTTGCTATAAAATGATTGTAAAACATCCAAGAATGATAATATAATAGCATGGAACAATCAAAAATTATAGATATGTTGGAGACGAATCACAAACCTTTATCATTCCTCAGCATCATGTTTTCTGCAACTGGATGTGTGTTGTCATGATTTGGGATCTTGGTCCTCAACCTCGTGAGCACTAGTGGCTCGTCATCAATCTCAGCTTCAGGCACTGGGACCTTGTTCTTCTCACTATCATAAATATTCCTTGTAGACCTCTTGGGTCCTGGAGCTTTGGGTTTGGATTTGGAGGGGGCGGCAGACTTCATAGCATTAGACATAAGCTTTTGAGTCTTGGCAGGAGGTGCATCAGCTGCTAGTTCATCACCCTCCTCATCAACAACCATGGAGGGTTTGCCAACAACATAAGTTGTTATCTTTCTTGGCCTTTTCTTCCTCTTTCCTGCAGCTGTTGTTTCTGAGTCACTTGGCCCCTCAAGTGTAAATGTCATGCTCTTCTTAGGAATTTTGGCTTTTTCTACCTTGGGAGAGGGACTTTCCTTACTGCAGTTCTCTGCTTGGCACTGGCAGGTGGTATTGTGCTAGAAGTTGTGCCATACTCCTTTGCAAGCACTGTCTTCATCTTCTTTGAAGTTGCTTCACTAGCAACAAAATCCTCATCCCCATCATGTGAGGTTCTCTTCTTCCTAGTTTTGGTGGATACCTTTGGAAGATCTGGAGAACTCCTTTCTTCTTCATAAAAACCGCCTTTAGGACTTGATCCTTCACTGAGATCAACATGAAGTCCTGAGACATTCTGACTATCACTTACATCAGACATCTTGTAAACTGACCCTGTGAATAGATGGGTATGGGCAGAGTAGATGAGTCATCACAAAAGGAGATACTTTTAAGAAAACCGAGTGCAAATCTTAGTTTCAAGTTTCAACACAAGGCATTCCGGATCCACCGAGTTGATCATCTCGGTGATACTGAAGCACTTAACAGAAACAAAACACACCATTTCGGTCAGACCGAGATGTGGCCCAGTGTCTCCGATATGCTAGGGTTTCATTGGAACTTTACTTTCGGTCTCACTAATTAGTACTTCTTGGTGGCACCGAGACGTACTAGTGCAATGGCCTAGGCCAAATCTGTGACACCGAAAATCTCAAATCAGTCGGTCCGAGATGCTTTCGGTGGAAACTTAAACCTAAATTGTTTGCTCGAATCTAATCTACGGAATTTGTAGTGTAAGAGAAGGTTTCAATCTGTGGCAAGAATAATGGCAATCCATCCGTGCATTGAATTAGAATTTAGAACACTAAGGGGGTCGAAACTCACCCTAACTTGGTGGAGATCCTCTATGGTGGCAACGATGGGGAAGATCCCATTGATGACGACAGATTCCGGCTATGAGGGCGCGTAGGAGACAAGGGCGATGATTCGAAGACCAATGCGACGGCAGCAATGGGGGCGCGGAGTCGTGATGTTTGAAGAAATTTTCAACGTATGTGATGATACGTCTCCAACGTATCTATAATTTTTGATTGTTCCATGCTATTATATTATCCATCTTCGATGTTTTATATGCTATTTTACATTATTTTTGGGACTAACCTGTTAACCTAGAGCCCAGTGCCAAATTTTGTTTTTTCCTTGTTTTTGAGTTTTGCGAAAAAGGAATACCAAACGGAGTCCAAACGAGCTGAAAATTTACGATGATTTTTATGGACCAGAAGAAGCCCCAAAGCACAAGAGTTGGGCCAGAAGAGTCACGAGTCAACGACAAGGGTGGAGGTGCACCCACCCCTAGGGCGCGCCCCTACCTTGTCTCTTCCTCGTGGACCCCCCTGGCGTGAAACCGACGTCAAAAATCCCTATAAATCTAGAAACCCCCAGAAAAATAAACCTAGATCAGGAGTTCCACCGCCGCAAGCCTCTGTAGCCATGAAAAATCAATCGGGAGCCTGTTCCGGCACCCTTTCGGAGGGGGAAACCATTACCAAAGGCCATCTTCATCATCCCGGCACTCTCCATGACGAGGAGGGAGTAGTCCACCCTCGGGGCTGAGGGTATGTACCAGTAGCTATTTGTTAGATCTCTCTCACTCTCGTGTTCTTGATTTGGCACGATCTTGATGTACCGCGAGCGTTGTTACTATAGTTGAATCGTATGGTGTTTCTCCCCCTCTATCTTCTTGTGATGAGTTGAGTTTTACCTTTGAGGTTTCACTATTATCGGATTGAATACTATTATGGATTTGAGAACACTTGATGTATGTCTTGTATGGGATACCCGTGGTGACAATGGGGTGTTCTATTGATTCACTTGATGTATGTTTTGGCACTCAACTCGCGGATTCCTGAGGTGACATTGGGGTAATCTATGCATAGGCGTTGATGCACATTTTCATCCTTGTTTCTCCGGTAGGAATCTTCGGGCACTCTTTGAGGTTCTTTCTATTGGACTGATTATTATGAATCTGAAGTTGTTTGATGCATATCGTATAATTGACCCATGAATACTTGTGGTGACATTGGAGAATCTAGGTGACATTAGGGTCGATTGGTGTGTGTCATATGGTGTTATTTTACTATGAACACTAGGGTTGTTTGTGACACTTATAGGTATAGCTCAATGGATTGATCGAAAAGAATAACTTTGAGGTGGTTTCGTACCCTACAAGCAATTTCATCGTATGTTCTCCGCTATAGGAACTTTGGAGTGACTTTTGTCACACGTTCAGGGATTGCCATATGATCTAATTATGTTATCATTGTTGAGAGAACTTGCACTAGTAAAAGTATGAACCCTAGGCCTTGTTTTCAAGCATTGACATACCACATTTGCTCACTTTAACTACTAGTTACCTTGCTGTTTTTATATTTTCAAATTACAAAAACCTATATCTACCATCCATATTACACTTGTATCACCATCTCTTCGCTGAACTAGTGCACCTATACAATTTACCATTGTATTGGGTGTGTTGGGGACACAAGAGACTCTTTGTTATTTGGTTGCAGGGTTGTTTGAGAGAGACCATCTTCATCCTACGCCTCCCACGGATTGATAAACCCTAGGTCATCCACTTGATGGAAATGTTCTACTGTCCTACAAAACTCTGCGCATGGAGGCCCAACACGAGTCTACAATAAGAAGGTTGCGTAGTAGACATCAAGCTCTTTTCTGGAGCCATTGCCGGGGAGGTTAGTGACTGAAGGAATATCCTTAGATCTTGCAATTGAATCTTTTAGTTTATTGTTTTATCACTAGTTTAGTTTATAAAAGAAAATTACAAAAAATGGAATTGAGGTTGCCTCATATGCATCATCTTTTTAATGACTTTCGTGAAAATGATGGAAAGGAAAATTGTGCTCTAGTGTTAGAAGAAGAAGTCTATACAATGTTTGGCATAAAATATTTGAATGATGAGCAAGATTGCAGTGTTGTTAGTATGAATTCTTTGAATATACATGATACTAATGATGTGCAAAGCCATAAGCTTGGGGATGCTATGTTTGATGAAGATGATATTTTTAGTCCCCCAAGTTTTGATGAGCAAATTTATTATGATGGAAGCATGCCTCCTATTTATGATGATTATATTGATGAAAGTGGGTTTGGAACAGTGCCAACTCTAGGTACTAATGATCTCACTATTTTGGAGGGTGTTGAATCTTTTCACAATATTGATAAAAGTGGATTCGGAAAGGTCATGACTTTATTTAGTGATGAATCCACTATTTCGGAAGAGGTTTCAATTGATTATGGGAACAAAGCTATCTTGTATGATTATTGTGATGACATGTATGCTATAAAGAATAATGATAACTGTCGGTGTCAAAACCGGCGGACCTCGGGTAGGGGGTCCCGAACTGTGCGTCTAAGGCGGATGGTAACAGGAGGCAGGGAACACGATGTTTTACCCAGGTTCGGGCCCTCTTGATGGAGGTAAAACCCTACGTCCTGCTTGATTTATTCTTGATGATATTGGTATTACAAGAGTTGATCTACCATGAGATCGGAGAGGCTAAACCCTAAAAGCTAGCCTATGGTATGATTGTATGTTGTCCTATGGACTAAAACCCTCCGGCTTATATAGACACCAGAGGGGGCTAGGGTTACACAAGGTCGGTTACAAAGGAGGAGATATACATATCCGTATTGCCTAGCTTGCCTTCCACGCCAAGTAGAGTCCCATCTGGACACGAGACGAAGTCTTCAATCTTGTATCTTCATAGTCCAACAGTCCGGCCAAAGGATAGAGTCCGGCTGTCCGGAGACCCCCTAATCCAGGACTCCCTCAGTAGCCCCTAAACCAGGCTTCAATGACGATGAGTCCGGCGCGCAGTATTGTCTTCGGCATTGCAAGGCGGGTTCCTCCTCCGGATATACCATAGAAGAGTTCAAATAAAGGATAGTGTCCGACCCTGAAAAATAAATTCCACATACCACCATAGAGAGAATAATATTTCCACAAATCTAATCTGCTGACATGCTTAGGCAACATGACATCATGCCATGGCTCGGTGATTATTCGAACCGTTTTTCTTTAACTAGCCCCGCACATAACGCGAGGCAGTTTCTTGACACGTCTTGTCAAAGCAGAGATCGTGTTCCCTTTTATTATGGGATTCTCATCAATACGGGCGTGGTTAACCCAACTGTGCCTAGGACTCCTAGATTTTAGGCAAGTCCCAAATGGCTATGGGGAGGACGCTTGATATTCACCCTCTTTATAAAGGGACAAGGCTTTTACTTTTTTCCTCCGTGCTCAATCGAATCCTTCCCCCGCCTCGAGTTCTAACACCCAAAGCCTAGGTCAGGTGGTTCGGATCTTCAATCATGTCCGGATCCAGCCTCCTGTGCCGGCGGATGCCCTCCTCCGTCACGGAAGAGGATATCAAGAAATTGAGGGAGGCAAGATACCTGACCGCCGAAGTCTCACATCAGCTTCCCGCCCGAGGGCAGGTCGTCCCTACTCTTGAACCCAACGAAGACGTCGTGTTCGTCTCCCACTTCCTCCGAGGACTAGGCCTCACTCTGGATCCCTTCATAAGGGGTTTAATGTTCTATTACGGGCTTGATTTCCACGATCTAGCCCCGGACTCCTTTCTCCACATATCAGCATTTATTGTCGTATGTGAGGCCTTCCTCCGCATTACCCCTCACTTCGGCCTGTGGCTCAAGACCTTTGATGTGAAGCCGAAGACGGTCGAAGGGCAGCATGCAGCATGTGGAGGCGCATTGATAAGCAAGATTGCAGGAGCTCCGTGTCCAAAAGGGTCCTTTTCAGAGGTGTCCGGATTATGGCAATGGGAGTGGTTCTACATCACCGCCCCCGGAAGTGCCAAGTGGGTAGCTTCCCCCGCCTTTCGCTCGGGCCCTCCACCACAACTGATGTCATGGATCAGTAGAGGGCTGAGCTGGGGTCCAGCCAAGGATGTGCCCATATTGCAGAGCCGCATCCGAGATCTCTACGAGGGAGATTTTAATTTGGTTATGGTAGTGCAAGTCATGCTGGTTCGTCGAGTCCAGCCATGCAAACGCCAACCCCTCCATTTATGGGAATTCAACCCAGAAGGACCGCGTGCTATTTAGAATTTCCTTGGCCTGACGCACAAGGAGATGTGTAAATCATTCTTCCGACCTCAAATAGAGTGTCCGGATACTACCGAGGACGTGGGCCTGAGCAGCAACCGCACCGCCGACCAAGTAAAGTAATCCTCTAGCCAAACACATCGTCTTTCATTTATCATGATGTCATTCTGAGAAATCACTCTATGACCAGGACTGGCTAACAAAGGCGAAGATGATTCGGTGTTCGACCCCCCTTCCCGAGGGTTTGGACAATCTAGTACTGGAAAAGATGCTCGAGCTAGCACCTTGCCCGGAGCCCTCAAAGGAAGATAAAGGGGAGAATAATGAGGGCGAAAGCGGGCCCCCATCACTACCAATTCCAACCGAGGGAATGAGCGCCCCCGTGAAGGAGGATAACCAAGGGGAAGATTCTGACCTTCCCTCGCTCCGGGGAAGGAAGAGGATTGCCTCTGAGGATTCGGAAACCAAGGCTTCGAAACGGGGGAAGAAGTCTCCAACAGAGGGTCCGGCCTTGGGGGTGCTCTAGCCGCACAAAGTCCGCGCGGGGATCAGCCCTCTAACGAGCCGTAAGTGATCAAAAAATACTTAATAGTAAAGATATTCTACCTTATTTCCGAGGAAAATAACCGAAGCGTTTATCTTGTAGATTGGATCTTAGCCCTTCTCAATTGAGCTTGTCTTCAGGGGACCTTCTTCCGGAGATGATGGAGAGCGAAACGCCTCCCCCAGACTCCCCCGCTCAAGAAGCGGGCGACCTTGAAGTGTCGTCGCGGAGAGCCTCTCCGGATTCGATGAGGCCAGAAGATAATCCTATAGTCGCCCGAAGTCCCCAGCATCCGGCTCTTGAAGAGGGCAAACAAAAGAGTCCGGCGCCGTCTGGTATGCGGTCGGACGCACTGAGGGATCTGCTGAAGCGAGCGACCATCTCGGAAGAACACCGTACGTTGATGAGTACGGTGATGAAAAGGATTTCGTCCGCCGAAAGCGGGTTGCACAACGCCTTTATGAGTCTACTAATGGGCTTTGAGGAACGTATAATGATATACCTTTGTAATAGTACCACACATTCTTAGGTGTGCCCTGTGTAGATAGTAGCCCCTGAGAGTCTGGTTGTCACCGAGAATGGCGGCAAGCAGAGGATCGTAGTCCCAGGTAATAACTATACCGCTTTAATGTGCAGGTAGTAGAACCTCCGATGGCTATCCGGACTCATGAGTTTGCCGAGTTAAAGCGGCAACTAGATGCGGCGGATGCCGACATCGTGCTTGTTAACAAGAGGCTTCACGAGGCACAGGGTAAGTGATATTTTCTGGTGAATGTCACATAGTAAGAGCAGCGTGATGCCAGTATCTTTAATATTTTGTGATTGTAGATGGAGCTGCCACCGTGGAAACCCTTCGGGCGGAACTTGCCCGAGCCAAAGAACAAGCAAGGAGTAGTAATGCGGCTGCTTTCAAGGCGGCCGAAGAGTTAAGAGCCGAGAAGGCCACGCATTGCGAGTGCAAAGAGAAGATGGCCAAGATGGCCGTAAAATTAAAAAACACTACCGACCGTTGCCAGTACCTTGAAGAAGGAAACCGAGCGAAGGCAACGGACCTCGAAAAGGCCACGATGGCAACCAAAGACACCCGCTCTGCCATGAGAGCGAAGAAGGAGGAGCTGCGTGAGGCCGGTAATATTGTGGCTGGGAAGCCCTTTTTGCTGTGGAGGAAGTTTGGAGATCCGCGGTATGCCCCTCTGGATCGGCTGTGGAGTTCGGCAGACGCATATCTGGACTTGGCGGCGAGCGCTGTCGATGCGTCCAAATACTTTTGAGATCAAACAGATCAGGAAGTGAACAAGCTGTTCTGGTCACAGTTCAACGTTCCAGAGCATCCACTTCCATTGACCGATCAGCTAGCCGAATGGGCCGAACTCAATAGGTTGTCCGGACTTGCCATGAGGTCCATCGTAGATCATCTGTGGCCGGAAAAGCCGAAGCCGAACAACTATTTTGGCTTAGTTCAGCAGTTCCTTGGTGCGGTGCCACACATCAATGCGATGAAGAGGTCGGCGTGCATAGAAGGCTCACGAATGGCCCTTGCCCGTGTCAAAGCATACTGGGCGGATATGGATGCTACCACTATTGCGGCGCAGGGTTCGGCCATAGGCCGAGTGGCTGCCGAGCACTATTTTGAAGAAGTTCCTGAGGGTGCTCGTTTGATAGAGGCCCAGTGCTTGAAGAATATTATGTTTGAGTGACATGTATTCCCATTGTAAGAACAACGTTTTATTGAATTTATTAAGGTTGTATTTATACTTGTGCCCGAAAGTATTGTGATGCCTCTTGTGCGGCTGTTTATGTATACATGTATATAACCTGAAAGATTGCAGTCGTCGGCTTCAGCCCCCACGCATATAATGCGGGGATGTTTGCAGAAGACGCGTATTCACACTTAATCCAACGTCTTGGTCCTAATAAGGAGGTGATAGCGCAATGAACTAGGCAACCGGACTATAATGCTTTAACACTTTCACTTAGCCATAGGAGTTTGACAGTGGGGCTACTATATAGCCCCTGGTGGCTTCGCACTCACCCGAATTCAGGGTGCATACATGCCCGACCGGGAAACGGCCCTTTCTTAAGGAGGAGGAATTCTAAGATTCCGATAGGTCATCGAGTGGTTGACCAGTCTCGCGCTACATCATGACAGTCAGTTTTTGGCTTTCTCTACTGAGGTGCTCGTCCGGATGAACCAGGGCACAATCGCAGTAGTTCTCCCAGTGCCGCCTTAGCCGATAGAGCGGAGCGTAAGGCAGCAAAACACAGGAGCCGGGCAAACCCACCATTTGACCAAATACATGATTCGGAGGTGATGCATATAAGGCCAAACTCGCGACGCCGAACACTCGCTAAGGTATTTGGTCTTTATGGTGTAAACCGGGCCTAAACAGTGCCCTTTGTAAGAAGCCCCTGGTGTCCAGGTACGTGCATTATTCTGACGCGGCCACATGCCAAGACACCAACATCCTTCTCAATTGTACTGAGAATCCGAGTGATGTGTATCAACAAGAGACAGTGAAAAAGGTTGACGCAGGGTCTTAATCTAAAAAGAATCTTTTGAATGGGTCCCTGCTGCACGTCTGCGCCTGTGTCTCCGTTGTGCCGTATCCTGGACGGGCGTAGTACGATGGTCATCTGTAAAAGAGAGG
Organism: Triticum dicoccoides; assembly: GCF_002162155.2. Taxonomy (NCBI): domain Eukaryota; kingdom Viridiplantae; phylum Streptophyta; class Magnoliopsida; order Poales; family Poaceae; genus Triticum; species Triticum dicoccoides. Next base: position 594,419,800 of record NC_041388.1, on the reverse strand, counting down.
AACTTAGGTGAAAAGTTGGCGTGCAAAAAGGTAGGTTTAAAGAAACCATGTATAGTTCAAGATGAGTAAAAATTGCCACTTGTCTGCGCGTGTTGAGCCCCTTGTATTTGTAATAGGGATGTGGTCATCAAACCTGTATGAATTACATATAGCTGTGACGGACTCATCTAACCGTGTCCGTGGTCTTGACAACCTATCGAATGCCTTAGTTGGTGAGGCCGTTTTAGCTTGGGCTGCCAAGGCAGCCGCACACTCTTCGGCGCGTAGAGATCGCTCGATATTTCCACTTACTGTAATGATGCCATGTGGACCGGGCATCTTAAGCGTGAGGGAAGCATAATGCGGTATTGCGTTAAAGCGAGCGAAAGCTTCGCGTCCAAGTTGTGCTTGATAGCCACTTTGGAATGGAGCAATGTGGAAGGTTAAATTTTCGCTACAGAAGTTGTCGGGGAAGCCGAATATAACCTCTAGTAGCAGGGAGCCGTGCAATGAGCCCCTGGGCCTGGCGTTACTCCTCTAAAGGTAATATTGCTGTGGCAAATTTTCGTTGGGTCTATCCCCATTTTGCGGATTGCCTCCTGATATATCAGGTTTAAGCTGCTGCCGCCGTCCATCAGGACTCGTGTGAAGTGGTATCCGTCAATTATTGGCTCTAATACCAAGGCAGCCCATCCTGCGCTCCGGATACTTGCTGAGTAATCCTGATGGTCAAATGTAATCGGTTGAGACGGCCAGTGGCAGAATTCCACGGTGATAGGCCCTTGGGCATGTTTATCTGGGAGTGCCGCTTTGCTTCTCCCCTTTATCACGTGTAACACGTTTACTGTTTTGACTTCTGGTGGAAATTTCTTCTATTCCCCAGTGTTTTGCTTGCGAGGCTCATCCTCGTCTTCGCTTGGTGTATCCTGCCCCATATGCTCGGCGTTGAGCTTGCCGGACTGCTTGAAGACCCAACATTCTATGTGGGTATGATTTGCAAGTTTATCGGGGATTCTATGGATCTGACATATTTGGTCCAAAATTTTGTTTAAGTTGGACAGGTCATCTCTGACGCCTTTAGGGGGCGGCTTTTGCTGACCTGGCCGAGAGCTTCTGAATCCGGCGTTTACCGCCGTTGTCTTCAGGCTGTCTTCTTTATTCCGGCGCTTATTATTTTTGCTGCGTCATGATTTCCCATTTCCGTCTCTAACTTCGGATGTACTTGGGTCGCTGGTGCTGCATCGGGATAGCCAGCTGTCCTCGCCCGCGCAAAAGCGGGTCATGAGGCTTGTTAATGATGCCATTGTTCTCGGCTTTTCTTGGCCGAGGTGTCTGGGAAGCCATTCGTCTCGGACGCTGTGCTTAAAGGATGACAAGGCTTCGGCGTCCGGACAGTCAACTATTTGGTTCTTTTTAGTAAGAAACCTATTCCAAAGCTTTCGGGGAGTTATATGACTCAAATCGTCCGCATCCGGAGGTCGGACATAAGTCCCTTGAAAACTTGCCCGAAAAGCATTCTCGAGCTCTTCCCAGGTTCCAATGGAGCTTTCGGGGAGGCTTTTAAGCCAGTGCCGAGCTGGCCCTTTGAGCTTGAGGGGTAAGCACTTGATGTCGTGGATATCATCTCCTCGAGCCATATGGATATGGAGGATATAGTCCTCAATCCAGACCCCAGGGTCTGTTGTTCCGTCATATGCCTCTATGTTTACGGGTTTGAATCCCTCTGGAAATTCATGGTCCAACACCTCATCGGTGAAACATAGGGGGTGTGCAGAACCCCTATATCTGGGTGTACTTTGGTGTTCGGATGTTTTTTGTGTTGCATCATATGCCGGAGTGTGCTTGCGTGGTCCATAAATGGATCTGGTTGCGCCGTCCTTTTGATCCGAGCCCTCGCGTGGATCGCATATTGGCTCATATGCGGCGTTGTTCGCCGCTCTATGTTGGCCGTGAGGTCATCTATCCGGCCGGATGGCCGTTTTAATTTTTGGTTGCGGGGGATCTAAGGCCTCCTCATTGAATTCAGTTAATAACTTCCGCTTCAGGTAGCTCTTGGTGTGGCGGTTACCGCCGGACTTCGCCGCTATGTTGAGTACTTTACTCCATCTGATTATGAGTGTGTCTTGCGCAGCCTGGAGCCTTTGCTTCTGCTTTTTTAGACTCCTCACGGTGGCAACAAGCCTTTGATGGGCATTCTATTGCCCCGGGTGTCTACCCGGTGTGATGTCGTCCGGATTATTATTTTTGACAGAGTCGGGTTGTTCCGTTTGATTCTCCGTGTTGCCGTGATCTAGCGATTGTTCACCCTGCTCTAATGCTGGGTCTATATGATTGCTGTTTCTGCCGAGGCGGGATTTGGGGCGACACTTACGCCACCGCTTTGACTGCTTCTCGATGGGACAACCCTTCGTTGCGTCCTTCCGTTCCTCGTCGTTGTTTTCTTTTGGTGTGTCCACCATTTATACATCATGTGACGAAGTGGGCGTCTAGTGCCCTGTGGGCAGTGGTTCCTGTTCGTCTCCTGCATCGTCGTCCATACCGTCGATGTTTTCGGAGTCGAAGTCGAGCATGTTGGTTAAATCGTCGACAGTGGCTACTAAGTGAGTGGTGGGTGGGTGCGAATTTCTTCGTCATCCGCATCCCAATCGTGCCAGACGTAGTTCAGCCAGGATCCTCCTGACAAGGAGAGAGACCTTAATGAGTTCAGTATGTCGCCAAAGGGCGAGTGCTGAAAAATATCCGCGGAGGTAAACTCCATGATCGGCGCCCAATCAGCTTTGCTAGGAACGGGCGCAGGCGGTTCAGAGTCCGTGGCCGGAGAAGGATCTGGCAATTTGACAACACGACTCTTGTGCAGGGTAAGGTCGATGTTCAGCTCGATCGCCGCTGAGGATAAGGCCTCCGTGGCGGGGTCTATCCACCCGTCCATGGACGGCACAACTGGCTCCGAATTGAGGGTCAGAGCGGCTGCCGGTGCGATCTCCTAAACGCTGTCCGATGGTAGAGCTAAATCGTACTCATCGTGACCGTGTGACGCACAAGGAAGAGGCTCGAATCCGTCGAAGATCAAGTCTCCGGGGATATCGGCCGTGTAGTTTAATCTTCCAAACCTGACCTGGTGGCCAGGGGCGTAACGTTCGATCTGCTCCAGATGGCCAAGCGAGTTGGCCTGCAGTGTGAAGCCGCTGAACACAAAGATCTATCCGGGGAGAAAAGTCTCACCCTGGACTGCATCGCTATCGATGATCGTAGGAGCCATCAAGCCTAACGGCGACGACACAGAGGAATTCTCAATGAAAGCACCAACGTCGGTGTCAAAACCGGCCGATCTCGGGTAGGGGGTCCCGAACTGTGCGTCTAAGGCGGATGGTAACATGAGGTAGGGAACACGATGTTTTACCCAGGCTCGGCCCCTCTTGATGGAGGTAAAACCCTACGTCATGCTTGATTTATTCTTGATGATATGGGTATTACAAGAGTTGATCTACCACAAGATCGAAGAGGCTAAACCCTAAAAGATAGCCTATGGTATGATTGTATGTTGTCCTACGGATTAAAACCGTCCGGTTTATATAGACACCGGAGGGGGCTAGGGTTACACAAGGTCGGTTACAAAGGAGAAGATATACATATCCGTATTGCCTAGCTTGCCTTCCACGCCAAGTAGAGTCCCATCCGGACATGAGACGAAGTCTTCAATCTTGTATCTTCATAGTCCAACAGTCCGGCCAAAGGATAGATTCCGGCTGCCCGGAGACCCCCTAATCCAGGACTCCCTCAATAACCATGAAACTTGTAATCATGATTTTAATTTTCAATTGGATTATGCCTCGCATGATAGTTATATTGTTGAGTTTGCTCCCACTAATATCCATGATTATAAATTTGCTTATGTGGAGAGTAATAAAAATTTCTATGCTTATGCATTATGAAAGGAATGATTTATGTGATGGTTATATTATTGAATTCATTTGTGATGCTACTAAAAATTATTATGAGAGAGGAACATATGCTTCTACATATTGCAATAATATCAAGTTTCCTCTTTATGTGTTGAAAATCTTGAAGTTTTGCTTGCTTTACCTTCCTATGCTAGTTGATTCTTGCTCCCACAAAATCCCTATGCATAGTAAATGGGTTAGACTTAAATGTGCTAGTCATATGCTTCATGATGCTCCCTTTATATTTCAACTCTTATCTTTTATGTGAGCATCATTGACATCATCATGCCTAGCTAAAAAGGCATTAAAGAAAAGTGCTTGTTGGGATACAAACCAACATTTATACCTACTGTTTTGGTGTGTTCACATAATTAGGCTACTGTATTAATCATGTTTTATAGCTTTTGTTTCAATAAAGTGCCAAGTAAGACCTTTGGGATGTTCTATGGTGATAGTTGATTTGATCTTGCTGAAAAACAGAAACTTTTGCACCCAGTAAAATAATTTTCGTTTTTTACAGAAGCATGATAAAATACTGATTCTTTTTGCACAAGATTGAAATACTAATTTCCCGAGCTTTCCTAATTCTACAGAATTTTTGGAGTTACAGAAGTACGCAAAGTTTCCAGATTACTATAGACTATTCTGTGTTTGACAGATTCTGTTTTTCATGTGTTGTTTGCTTATTTTGATGAATCTATGAGTAGTATCGGAGGTTATGAACCAGGGAGAAGTTGGAATACTGTAGATATAACACAATAGGAATTTATAATGAGTTAACAACAGTACCTAAGTGGTGATTTGCTTTGTTATTCTAACGGACCTTACAGGTTTTCTATTGAGTTTTGTGTTGTGAAGTTTTCAATTTTTGGGTAAAGTTTTGATGGACTACGGAATAAGGAGTGGCAAGAGCCAAATCTTGGGGATGTCCAAGGCACTTCAAGGTAATATTCAAGGACAACAAGAGCCTAAGCTTGGGGATGCCTCGGATGGCATCCCCTCTTTCGCCTTCATTCATCGGTAACCTTACTTGGAGCTATATTTTTATTCACCACATGATATGTGTTTTGCTTGGAGCGTCATTTTATTTTATTAGGATTTGATTGCTGTTTGAATAATATACCAAGATCTGAAATTCTTAAATGTTAGATAGTCTTCACATAGTCACACAATTATTCAGCTACTCATTGATCTTCACTTATATCTTTTGGAGTAGTTTGTCATTTGCTCTAGTGCTTCAGTTATATCTTTTTAGAGCACGGCGGTGGCTTTATTTTGAAGAAATTGATGAACTCTCATGCTTCACTTATATTATTTTGAGAGTACTTAAACAACATGGTAATTTGCTTAGGTTATGAATTTATTCCTAATATGATGGGCATCCAAGAGGGATATAATAAACACTTTCATATTAAGTGCATTGAATACTATGAGAAGTTTGATTCCTTATGATTGTCTTGAGATATAAAGATGGTGATATTACAGTCATGCTAGTGAGTAATTGTGGACTGGTAGAAATACTTGTGTTAAAGTTTGCGATTCCCATAGCATGCATGTATGGTGAACCGTTATGTGATGAAGTCGGAGCATGATTTATTTATTGATTGTCTTCCTTATGAGTGGCGGTCGGGGATGAGCGATTGTTTTTTCCTACCAATCTATCCCCCTAGGAGCATGCGTGTAGTACTTTGTTTCGATAGCTAATAGAATTTTGCAATAAGTATGTCGGTGTACTAGAATAGGGGTACCCTAGTACCCCGAACTTGTGCATGGGCAGTTGCCGCACCCCGAGGCAAAGGCTTGCCGGGAGAATGCCAAGATCCCCCAAGGTTCCCTTGGAGCCATCCAAGAACAAAGTATTTAAGTTAAGGAGACAAGACCCCGGCAAGAGGAGCTTGCCGGGAAGGCCAACCAAGGTGCTCCAAGGAACTTGCCGCGACGCGCCACGCGCTCCGGCAAGGCAACAAGGCCCCGGCAAGAGGAGCTTGCCGGGAAGACTAAACAAGGTACACCGAGGCCCGGTGAGCGACGAGCTTCTGGACCCGGCGAGATAACAACAGCGGCAAGGCGCTTGCCGCGGCAGGCGGCCACTCTGAGCCCACGCTCCAGCGCATCCACCAACGTGTCGCTCTGGGGGCCTCTCCGGGCGCGCGTGGCGGGAGGCTGTGCAGCCAGCGGTGCGCAGTGGCATGCGAAGCTGACAAGATCGCCATCGTGGCGAACGGTGGCGCCCCTAACGGTCCTTTTCTGCACTGTTCGGGTGACTCAGACGGGCATTTAATGCCCTTGTCCCCTGCCGTCAGGGTTAGGTAGGGTACACTTTACAAGCGACTGTATCAACTACCTCGCTTTTTACGTTTTTACCCTCCTCTGCGTTGCCACCTGTCGGTGACCCATTTAGCGTACAAAAGGAGGCCCATGCGCAACGTAGGGGGGGGGGGTTCGGACAGTTTGCTTCGATTCATTCGTAGCCCAGAAAACATCACACTCTCTCGCTCGAGAGCAAGAACACTAGATAATACAACCAGACAAGCAGCAGTAGGAGTGTTATCTCTCCGGAGAGCTCCGAAGCTGGGTAAACTGCTCGTGTGCCTCGCCTCGATCTGCTCTTCGTGCGACCTCCGCCCCCCGCCGAACCGAAAGGGGCCCGGTCCGCCGGCCCCATAGGTGTTCGTGGATCAGTTTCCCCGACATCTTTGGCGCGCCAGGTAGGGGGAGTTGAGATTGTGTGAACCAGATCCGGCGTTCACACGAGCTAGATGTTTATTCCCTTCATCAACATGCCACCGAAGAAGAAGACTTCGGCGACAGCCGCTCCATCCACGTCACTTCCGCCACCGTTGGAGCAAACGAGTGGTGGGATGGACGCCGGCGGAAGAAAGGACGTCGACGAGGAAGCTCATGATGCCGCCAGGTCCAAGAACAAGGCTGCACAAACCTCGGCGACTATACATGTTCCAAGCCACTCTCAGGAGGCGCAAGATCAACAGCGTCATGGCACTACCAGTGCCATACGCATGATAGCCCAAGACCAAGCTGGTGGATCTCGGGGCGCTCAAGACCAGCATGCACGCCAGCATGCTGACACGAGCGGGGCACGGTCGCCTTGACGGGATACTGCTCCTTCTAACATAGTTAGAAGTTTGAGCACGTCCCACTCCTCGCGCTGTCCGCCGCTGCCACCCACCACTCCAGCAGAAGCTTTGGCGCGAGCTCAACTTCTCCTAGATTACCCTCCGACGTCGGACAAGATCGACGAATGGAGGGCCACCATCCAGAGTCTCATTGGCTACGCCAACGGCGACACTCCACGGCGGCCGAGCGCGTCGCCGCCGCGGCAGGGTTGCCGGACGCGAGCCGGTGGCGACGAAATGGGCGGAGGTGCAACTACCATGCAATCACCGCCCCGAAGGCCAAGATCGCCGACTCGCCAGATCCACCTCGACCGCGACTCCACTGCATCGTTGGATCCACGAGCTCGTCGCGATCAGCGCCAAATTCTTCATGATCGGCAACAAGAAGATGCTCGAACCCGCATCGAGCGCCGAAGAGAAGCGCGACGTCAATCCGACAAGCGCGCTGGGCCCTCTGTTGACATGCATGCGCCAGGGGAACCAGGCGATCTGCCGTATGCGGTAGGTTGTCCCGCGTTCACTCGTGAGCTGCGGCAAGTCCAGTGGCCCAGCACAAAGAACTTCAAGCCAGACGTACCAGAGAAGTACGACGGCAAGACGCATCCGTCAGAATTCCTCAGCATCTACACCATCGCGGTGCAGGCTGCCGGGGGTCGGGATGACAAGATCCTTGCCAACTACTTCTCGCTGGTGCTCAAGCCCAACGTCAGATCCTGGCTCATGCACTTGCCGGACAACTCCATATCCTCTTGGGCTGATCTGTGCCATCAGTTTGTCGGCGCCTTTACAGGCGGACACAAGCCTCATGGCCAGGAGAGTGATATTGATCTGCTCGCTCAGAAGGAAGGAGAGCCCCTGCGCAAGTACATTCAGAGATTCAGTAGTGTGCAGCACAACATCCCAGACGTCCACCCTGCCGCGGTGATCAGCGCGTTCCATCAGAACATGCGGAACCGCAGGATGCGGGAGGAAATGGCGATGTGCAAGATCAGGGATGTCAGTGAGTTATATGCACTGGCCAACAAGTGTGCGCGTGCTGAGGAAGGGAGGAGACTCCCCGGAGAAAATATAGGAGCGGGAGGATCTGACAGCGAAGATGCTGCCCCGACAAGGAAAAACCGGCGGCGGAACAACAGAAGGAGGAAAGGCAAAGAAGTGCTAGTTGTTGAGCAGTCCGGCAACGGTGGTAGCGCCAAGGAAGCCAAAGCTGGTGACTCCGGCAAGGAGGTTGCCGCGGAGGTGGCGGTCACCGACAAGCAGGACGGCACCAACAAGCAGTATTGCAAGATTCACCGCACCAAGGGCCATGATCTTCAGAACTGTAAGAGAGTCGAGCAGCTTGTTGAGCAACAGAAAGCTGAATACGAGCGGCGCGACAAAGAGAAGGCCCAGGAAGGAGCTGGTGGATCCGGCAAGAAACGTCCCGGCCGAGGAGGACGCCGCGGCAAGGCCAAGCAGCGGCAAGGAGACAGACCTCCCCGTGGCCGCGACAAGGATGAAGATGATAACGAAGACAAAGATATGGATGATGAGGAGACTAATGAGCAGGAGTTCCAGAAAGCCACAGAGGTCCTGCGTGTTGACGGTGGTGCTTCTCTGCATGCCTCGCACCGCCAGCTCAAGCAGTGGGTGCGGGAAGTTAATGCAGTAGAACCACCCGTCGAGTCACGCAAGCCTTTGAAATGGTCCGGCACGCCTATCATCTTTGATATTGACGACCACCCGGATCGCATAACTGCGGTCGGGTGCTTGCCGATGTTGGTTTCACCAACAATCCGCAACCTCAAGGTCACTAAGATGCTAGTTGACGGCGGGGCCGGCTTGAACCTGATCTCCTCCGCGGTGCTCCAGAAACTCCAGATCCCTGACAGCGAGCTCGAAGAGACCGGCACATTTCAAGGAATCAACCCGGGAAGGAGCAAGCCAAAGGGAAATATCACGTTGCCGGTAACATTTGGCAGCGAGCTGAACTTCAGGACCGAGAGGGTCACGTTTGCCGTTGCCGACTTTCCATTGCCTTACAATGGAATCCTTGGCCCACCGGCACTCGCCAAGTTCATGGCAGCCTCTCACTATGCGTACAACATACTGAAAATGCCAGGCCCAATAAGTGTCATCTCTGTCCCTGGCGACAAGAAGGATGCTCTTATCTGTGCCGACAAGATCTACCGGGAAGCAGCAGCCGCAGCAGAACGGAGGACACTTGCCGCTAAAGCTCCCGGGGGGAAGAAGAAGACCAAGTCCGGCAAGAGCTCTGATGCCTACTCCGGCAAGCGCACCTCTTCGGAGTGCTGCGCTACCGTCAAGGACGCACCATCGAGCTCCACCGGCAAGTGTAAGAAGGCAATGGCAGCTCCACCTGAGACTAAGAAGGTGTCCGCCAAGGAGGATGGCACTGGTGGTACCTTCACCATCAGCGCCACTCTTGACCCCAAATAGGAAAGCGCGCTCGTTGCTTTCCTGCGGGCGAATGTCGACGTGTTTGCGTGGCTACCGTCTGATATCCCTGGTGTTCCCAGGAAAGTGATTGAGCACCACCTTGCCGTCTGTCCTCATGCGTGGCCCGTCAAGCAGAGAGTCAGGAAGCAGGCAGTAGAGCGCCAAGAATTCATCGCAGAAGAAATCAAGAAGTTGGAAGCAGCAGGCCTTGTCAGAGGAGTACTCCATCCCACGTGGTTGGCCAATCCTGTTGTTGTGCGCAAAGCTAACGGGAAATGGAGACTTTGTATTGACTTCACTGATGTTAATAAAGCTTGTCCCAAAGACCCATTTCCCTTGCCGCGTATTGACCAGATTGTTGACTCCACAGCCGGATGTGATTTGCTTTCATTTCTTGATGCATACTCAGGATACCATCAGATCTTCATGGCAGAAGAAGATGAAGAGAAAACCGCATTTATCACCCCGTGTGGCACGTACTGCTTCGTACGGATGACTTTCGGTTTGAAGAATGCTGGTTCAACATTCGCAAGGGTAGTCCACCATGCTTTTGAGCCGCAAATGCACAGAATTGTGGAAGCTTACATGGATGACATAGTGGTCAAGAGCAAGAACAAGGCGACCCTGATTCAAGATTTAGATGAAACATTTGCAAACCTGCGCAAGATCAACCTCAAGCTTAACCCCGAGAAGTGCGTGTTTGGAGTCCCTTCCGGCAAGCTTCTCGGGTTCTTCGTGTCTCAGCGGGGAATTGAAGCCAATCCCGACAAGATCAAAGCCATTGAGTAGATCGATGCACCAAAGCATGTCAAGGATGTACGAAGGCTTGCCGGTTGCGTGGCTGCTCTCAGCAGGTTTATCTCTAGATCTGCTGAGCGCGCCCTGCCATTTTTCAAAATTTTGAAAAAGGCAGGTCCAATGAAATGGACTCCGGAAGCGGAGGCTGCGCTGCAGGACTTGAAGAGATACCTGTCCTCCACTCCAACGCTTGTCGCACCTAAGCCGCAAGAGAAGTTGTTGCTATATATAGCGGCAACCAATCAAGTGGTTAGTGCTGCGTTAGTGGCGGAGAGGGAGGCAGATGATGAGCCAGCAACCACGGCAGATCCACCCAGCGACAAGCAGGGGGCTTCGTCGACAAGCTCTGGTCCCAACAAACATGGGTTTGCGCAGGAACATGATAAGATGCCAAGGAGAATGGTGCAGCGCCCAGTTTACTTTGTCAGTTCTCTTCTGCAGGGGGCTAGATCAAGGTACTCTGGTGTGCAGAAGTTGCTTTTCGGCCTCCTCATGGCCTCGAGAAAGCTGCGCCATTACTTCCAAGCACATGAGATCACAGTCGTTACTCGCTTTCTGCTGAAGAGGATACTGCAAAATCCAGAAGCAACGGGCAGGATTGTCGAGTGGGCGCTGGAACTATCAAGCTTTGGCCTCAAGTTTGAGAGCACTTCAACTATCCAAAGCAGAGCATTGGCAGAGTTCATAGCAGAGTGGACGCCAACCCCAGATGAAGAAATTTCAGAAACGAGCATCCCTGTCAAAGAGGCAAACAAAGAGTGGCTGATTTACTTTGATGGTGCCTTCTCGCTGCAAGGCGCCGGTGCAGGCGTGCTGCTTGTCGCACCCACCGGAGAGCACCTCAAGTACGTAGTCCAGATGCACTTTCCCAAAGAGCAAGCAACCAACAATACTGCAGAGTATGAAGGATTGCTTGCTGGTCTCAGAATCGCAGCAGACCTTTGGATCAAGAAACTCATTGTCAGGGGTGACTCACAGCTTGTCGTCCGACAAGTGAACATGAACTACCAGAGTCCGTTGATGGAAGCGTATGTTGATGAAGTGAGGAAGCTAGAAGAGCACTTTGACGGCCTACAAATGGAGCATATCCCAAGAGCTCAGAACGATATTGCTGATGGCCTGTCAAAGTGCGCCGCACTAAAGTTACCTGTGGAACCAGGGATCTTTGTGCTTAAGTTGACTCAACCATCCGTAACACCATCAACTGGACAAAGAAAGAAGAGGAAGTTGGTTTTTGGTGACTACTTTCCAGTAGAGCTCCCCGAAGCCGCCGTCAAGAAAGTCCCCAAGATCAACACCAAGGAGGCTGAGGGGCAGTCTGCTCCGGCAAGCCTTATGGTTTGTTCCGTTCAAGCAGACGCTCCCGGCAAGTTATGCTCCGGCAAGCTTGCCGGGGAGCATCAAGCTCCGGCAGGGCCGCAAGCCCTTGCCGTAGAAGCGGATGTTCCCGCAGCAGCAAATGTGCCTTTAGTCCTTGTTGTTGAGCCACAAGCTCTAGCATGGGCACAGCAGATTGTCCATTTCCTTCAGACAGGAGAACTTCCCGAAGAGCAAGAAGAAGCGGAAAAAGTAGCCCGGCAGTCAAGTATGTACCAGTTTGTCAATAGCATACTGTACAGAAGAAGACTCAACGGTGTGAAATTGAAGTGTATTTGCCGGGAAGATGGACAAAAGCTGTTGGCAGAGATACATGGAGGCATATGTGGCCATCACATTGGCGCAAGAGCACTTGCCGGCAAAGCTTTCCGGCAAGGTTTCTTTTGGCCGACAGCCCTCCAGGATGCAACTGCACAAGTAACCAAGTGTGAAGCGTGCCAGTTCCACTCCCAACAGATACACCAGCCAGCTCAAGCTCTCCAGATGATCCCTTTATCCTGGCCATTTTCAGTCTGGGGGCTCGATATCCTCGGCCCCTTCCCCCGAGCTGTCGGGGGCTTTGAGTACTTGTACGTCGCAATCGACAAGTTCACAAAGTGGCCGGAAGTGCAACCAGTGAGGAAGGTGACAGCACAGTCAGCGGTCAAGTTCTTCAGGTCAATCATTTGCCATTTCGGGATCCCTAACAGGATCATCACCGACAACGGCACGCAATTCACGAGCCGCACCTTCATGCAGTACGTCCAAGACCTTGGCGCCAAGGTCTGCTTCGCTTCTGTTGCTCATCCAAGAAGCAACGGTCAAGCAGAGAGGGCAAATGCTGAAGTGCTACGCGGGCTCAAGACCAGAACTTTCGACAGGCTGCACAGGTGCAGAAGAAACTGGATCGAGGAGCTGCCGGTGGTTCTTTGGTCGATCAGAACGACGCCAAATCGAGCCACTGGCCAGACACCTTTCGCTCTAGTCTATGGAGCAGAGGCAGTTCTCCCCACGGAACTCATATACGGATCACCTCGAGTGCTCGCTTATGATGAGCTTGAGCAAGAACAGCTGCGGCAAGACGACGCGCTGCTCCTTGAGGAAGATCGTCTTCAGGCTGCTGTACGAGCTGCTCGATACCAGCAAGCTTTGCGCCGCTATCATAGCCACAAAGTTAAAGCCAGAAGCTTCGAGGAGGGCGACCTTGTTCTTCGGCGCGTTCAGTCCGCCAAGAATTCCAACAAGTTGACGCCGAAGTGGGAAGGCCCTTATCGGGTGAGACGAGTCACAAGGCCTGGCGCTGTCCGCCTTGAGACCGAAGATGGCACTCCGGTGAGCAACTCCTGGAACATGGAACATCTTCGTAAGTTTTTCCCATAAGGCGCGGTTGCCGGAACCTGTTCCGGCAACCACCTTTTGTACAAGTCTTGCCGCTGTTGCATGTAATCCTTTGTACAAAGCCGGGCGCAGATCCCGTGCATAAGTAAAACCCCATGTGCTCCGCACAGCTTGTCCATTTCATGCGTTAGTTCCTTTCTTGCATACGATTATCTGACACTTTGTGCAGCACCTACATCCGATAAGCAGTAACGAGCCGAAGAGCTCCATATTATTATTTTCTCTTCTTTCTTTTTCTTTTAAAGGAAAAGAAGTTTCTCTCGCACACAAGTTTGCCGGAGGGGGAAGGAGAAGATTGTGGTATGGGCCAGGCGTCGTTCAAGCAAAGACTTGCCTTACCGGGAAGCAAATGACAAAAAAGCTAAGTTGCCAAAGTTTGAGCAATCACTTTTTAAAATTTTTGAGTTATCTTCCTCGAACGACCCTGCTTTGTATGGAAAACCTGTGCGCGGAGGAACCAACTCGTGGCTAGTTGCGCCCTTACTTTGTTTCGAGTCCGCTCAACAGCTTAAGTGTGCTGCATCTAGTCGCGACAAGGTTTCTTGTCGGAAGCAGCGCCGCCAGCAGGCTGCTGAAGTTTCGCACTCAGCGCTCGCGGCTCGGGCACCTGCGCTGACAAGTTCCCTAGAAGCGTAGGGTAATAACATACAAAGGAAGGAATCTAGTAAATGAAATAACATAGCAATTGATAGACAGAAATAAAGTTGTATTACAAAGATAACTTGTCGCAGCTCTAACAGACTGTTTTCATAACATGATCAGCAGCGACAAGGGAAAAGAAGGAATGGGCGGCCTAATCTACGCGTCCGCCCTCGACTCTCTTGATCTCGCTCACCTTGTCCATGATGGGTGCGACAAGGGCCTTGAGTGCATCCAGATCGGCGTCAGGCGGCAAGGACCTGAGGACGTTGGTGAAGCTGAGGCCTGGGTTGCGGAAGGCCACCTTCATCAGCACCTTCTGGAGAGCCTCGGCGCAGATTTTGCGCGACTCGTCGGCCAGCTGCTTCGGGATCCTCTCCCGGAGCCGCTGGAGTGCCGTCGCCACGCCCTTGAAGAACAGGCTGAGCTTGGCGCTGGGTTGAAGACTCTCGTCGGAAGGATACCCAAAGTCCTCCATCCCCAGCTGCGCCAGCTCCTCGTTGATGACTGCGACAGTGTTCACCAGACCCTCGGTCCAGTGCTCCACTGTGTCTCTGAACGAGTTCTGGGTAACTGCAATGCTCTCCAGCAGCACCACGTCAGCCTTGACCTTCTCCGACAAGGTCTTCTCCCGCTCCTTGGCAGCCTCCAGCGTCTGCGTCAGCGTGGCCAGCTTCAGCTCCAGGTCTGCTTTGGAATCCTTGGCGGCGCTAAGCTCCTTGCCCCTCTCAGCGAGAAGGCCTTGCAACTCACCGTGGGCGGCAGCATCCTTCTCACGCTCACGCTTGAGCGCGGCAAGCTCCTCGCCGCTCTTCCCAATATCGGCCTCCAGCTGCGCCACCTTCTCCTCTAGCTCTTTCTTGGCGGCCTCTGCAGTTGCCGCGGCGTCCTTTGCCTCCTTGAGCGCCCCGCCAAGTGCTCGCTCGCGCTCGGCGAGCTCTTCCTCGTAGCTGTCGAGGTTGGCCTTCCGCTGCACTAGTTCACCTTCCCGCGCGGACTGCTTCTCGGCAGCCAGCCTTTGTTCCTCCTCAGCCTCGGCCTTCTCGAGAAGAAAGGCCGTGTGCTCCTCGTCGACTCGCTCCCGCTCCTGCGCCAGGGACCGGAGAGCTTCTTGATTTTGGCCCCGAAGCTCCTCCGCGTGCTTTTCCATGTCAACTCCCGCCTTCGTGACAAGCGCTTCCCGGGAAGCCAGCTTGGCTTGTCAGGTGCGGTAGAGTGACAACAGTTTCCGCATCAGCTGCTCCTCCTCAGGCTCGCCACTGCTGCTGTCGGGCACGTCAACCAATGACAGTCCAGCAGAGGCGAGCACCTCCCCATCAAAAGTCTCCCCCTCGACCGGCGCCCTGGAGCTCGACGTCCAGGGTAGCTTGATGAAGATATTGTCACCGGCCTTCAAGTAGGCGCCGGGCTGGGGCTCCTCGGAACCCGGCTCCGCAGAAGCGGCAGAGGGTTCGGCGGTCGGTGCAGCGCCCGGCGCTCCTGCGGCCTCAGGGTCGTCAGTGCGATCGCCCGACCCCTCGGCGGCTTCCGCAGCAGCAGCCCCGGCGGCCTCCTCGCCGGCGGTCTCATCAGCACCGGCACCTTCCTCGCCGGCGCCCTCTGTCTCCATTGGCTCAGCCGTAGATGGGTCTGAAGAACGAAGAAGGGAGGAAAATCAATCAAAAATCCAAGAAAGGAAAAACGGAAGAAGCGGAACCCAAGGGAAAGTTTCTGGGCAAGTGGACTACCTGTGCCAAGATCTTCAGTTGCGGCCTCGGTCGCCGCAGGATCAGCAGTGCCGTCCCTTGCCGGAGAGTCCCCCCTTGCCGGAGAGCGCTCCCTTGCCGGGGACTCCTCCCTTGGCGGCGCAGTCGAAGCAGGTGGCACTTCGGGACCGGCCTCCGGGCGCTCCTGATGAGGCTGCTCTGCTCTTGCACAAGTCAACAAGCAAGATATCAACAAAGGAAAAAGCACTCAAGCGCGCCCGGCAGCAGAAGGCTAAACTATGAACTTACGCTGGGGGCTGCGCTGGGGGCTGCTCTGTGGGGTAATTGCCGGGTCCGTCAAGATAGTCTCGGGCCCACCTCCTGCTAACACGATGGGGTCATCCTCGATGACGATCACCGCGGCCTTGGCCCTCTTCGCCGCTCTCTGGGCCAGTGTTCTGAAAAGAAAGGAGTCCAGGTTGGAGCAAGTCAGATACAAGATATAAACAGCAAGATTGAAGGATTATAAGAGCACCAAAGAAACTCACTCTTCTTCCTCCTCGTCGGAGCTGAGCACGGAAAGATCGAAGTCCGGCCCTCCTCCGGTGCGGCGAGGTGGAGGAGTAGGATCCCTTGCCCGCTTGGCAGGGGTAGTGGCAGTGGCCCGGGAAGATCCCGCTCTAGTTGCCGCTGTTGCGTGAGGCGCTCCCGCGGCAACATTGCTTGCCGCGGTAGAGCGCGTCGCGCGGCTCGGTGGCTGTGGGGCCGGCTGCCGCCCCGCTGCGTCCCCGGCCCTGCGAAGGCGCCTCCTTGGCGGGGCCGGGGGCTCCGCCTGCGGCAAGTTCTCTGAAGGCTCAGCCTCCTCCTCGCCGGCCTCGTTCGGCTCGGCTTCGGAACCAGAAGGCTCCTCCTCGCCCATGAACTCCGCGCGTTCGGCAAGGTTTGCCGCCTCTGCAGCCTCCGCCTCCTCCACAGTAAACCCAAACACACCCGCAGCAGCTGCGGCCGCAGCCTCTTCCACCCTAGTAGTGATGAGCTGCAGCTCCTCGTCGGTGGTGTCACGGGTGAGGCTCTTCTGCTCGTCAGCACGGACTGGCACTTCCTCCAAGGTGTCGAAGAACGCTCGCACAACGTCATCCGCAGGCTCTTGCCAAGTTGGGACGATGCCGTGTGAATCGCACAACGGCATCATGGCGCGGATCCGGTCAAGCGAAGAGTTATTGCACAAAGGAACTACGCCCCTCGGCAGTGTGAATGGGTGCTGGGGGTCGCGTTTGAATAATTCCAAGAGCATTGCGTCCAACTCCAAGACGGTGAAGTTGTAGTTGAGGCCCGGCCGCAGCCTCATGATGTTCGCCGAATTCTTGAATTCCTAGGCGGGCCTCCCCCTCTCCTGCAGGGGGGCAATGCGGCGGCGGAGGAAATCTGCCCCGACAGCACCTACGGTGAGCCCGGCAAGCCTGAGGCGAAGAATCCTAGTGGTGGCGATCTTCAGCCTCTCATCTTCCGGGGCCACGTTACTCCAGTCATTGTCGCGCACTATTGGAGTTTGGTGCACGGCGGTGAAGGGCTGCGGATTCTCCTCAACGATCCAGCACCACTCCGCTCTCCACTCCTCCCACTTGCTGCGAGCTCACCCTCCAAGTACGCCTCTTTCTTGCTGACTCTCGAGACCCAGGCAATCCCTCCGGCAAGCGGATCTCCTCTCTCTACCCGAGGTATGAAGAAGTGGCGAAAAAGGGCAACACTAGGGTGGACTCCGACAAAGTTTTCGCACAAGTGTGCGAAAACTGCCATGGTGAGGACAGCATTGGGGGTGAAGTCAAGGAGGCGGAAGCCATATGTGTTCATAATGTCACAGAAGAACTCTGAGAAGGGCGGGCAGAGCCCGCAATAGAAGAATAGCGGGAAGAACGGGCACCCATTTGGAGCCAACTCCGAGGCAGCGGCCGGGAGTACCCTCGTGCGCGGATGCGCACGCGTCTCCGTCGCCCAAAAGAGGTAGAAGTACTCCCTCAGCTCCTGCACGCCGAGCTGGGGGGTGAAGATCGCCCGCTCCTTCCGCAGCGCCGCGAGCCGCTGCGCCTCGGCCGACTTCACACCCTTTCCCTTGTCGGCTTTCGGGGCCATGGCGGAGGTGGTGGGGAAGGTCGACGGCGTGATGATGCTGGTGGCAATAGGGGGGGCGGAGCGCTGCTCTCTCGGCTACGAGAAGAGGGGGGGGGAGCGGCGGAGTTTGTGAAGAAGGAGTAGCAGCAACCAGCGAGGGGGAATGAACTGCCTCTGTTTCCTCTGCTTATAAAGAGGGACGGCGCGGACGTTTCGGCCTTCCAAATAAACAACCACCCATGATCTCTCCCACGATGCCGCATTCAACGCGTGCCGTTATGGGAGAGCGCGGTGGATACGGAGCAAGATTTGGCGTGGCCCAGCCCGCGTGTGCCCGTGCCCTGTCTTGGGCCTGGCCCAACAGTGCTCGGCACCGTGTCTGGCCCAGGCCCGGGGGCTCCTGTCGGTGTACTAGAATAGGGGTACCCTAGTACCCCGAACTTGTGCACGGGCAGTTGCAGCACCCCGCGGCAAAGGCTTGCCGGGCGAACGCCAAGATCCCCCAAGGTTCCCTTGGAGCCATCCAAGAACAAAGTATTTAAGCTAAGGAGACAAGACCCCGGCAAGAGGAGCTTGCCGGGAAGGCCAACCAAGGCGCTCCAAGGAACTTGCCGCGACGCGCCACGCGCTCCGGCAAGGCAACAAGGCCCCGACAAGAGGAGCTTGCCGGGAAGACTAAACAAGGTACACCGAGGCCCGGTGAGCGACGAGCTTCTAGACCCGGCGAGATAACAACAGCGGCAAGGCCCTTGCCGCGGCAGGCGGCCACTCTGAGCCCACGCTCCAGCGCATCCACCAACGTGTCGCTCTGGGGGCCTCTCCGGGCGCGCGTGGCGGGAGGCTGTGCAGCCAGCGGTGCGCAGTGGCATGCGAAGCTGACAAGATCGCCATCGTGGTGAACGGTGGCGCCCCTAACGGTCCTTTTCTGCACTGTTCGGGCGACTCAGATGGGCATTTAATGCCCTTGTCCCCTGCCGTCATGGTTAGGTAGGGTACACTGTACAAGCGACTGTATCAACTACCTCACTTTTTACGTTTTTACCCTCCTCTGCGTTGCCACCTGTCGGTGACCCCTTTAGCGTATAAAAGGAGGCCCATGCGCAACGTAGGGGGGGGTTCGGACAGTTTGCTTCGATTCATTCGTAGCCCAGAAAAACATCACACTCTCTCGCTCGAGAGCAAGAACACCAGATAATACAACCAGACAAGCAGCAATAGGAGTGTTATCTCTCCGGAGAGCTCCGAAGCTGGGTAAACTGCTCGTGTGCCTCGCCTCGATCTGCTCTTCGTGCGACCTCCGCCCCCCGCCGAACCGAAAGGGGCCCGGTCCGCCGGCCCCATAGGTGTTCGCGGATCAGTTTCCCCGACAAAGTATGTGAGTTCTTTATTACTAATGTTTAGTCCATGTATTATACACACTCTCAACCTTCCACCATTGCTAGCCTCTCAAGTATCGCGCAACTTTCGCCGGTACCGTACACCCACCTTATACCTTCCTCAAAACAGCCACCATACCTACCTACTATGCATTTCCTAGTCATGCCAAGATATATTGCCATGCAACATCCACCGTTTCATTTATTATGACACGCTTCATCATTGTCATATTGCTTTGCATGATCATGTAGTTGACATCGTATTTGTGGCAAAACCACCATTCATAATTTTTATACATGTCACTCTTGATCATTGCACGTCCCGGTACCCCGCCGGAGGCATTCATATAGAGTCATAAATTTGTTCTAGTATCGAGTTGTAATTATTGAGTTGTAAAGTAAATAAAAGTGTGATGATCATCATTATGAGAGCATTGTCCCATGTGAGGAAAGGATGATGGAGACTATGATTCCCCCACAAGTCGGGATGAGACTCCGGATGAAAAATAAAAAAAGGAAAAAAGAAAAAAAAGAGGCCAAAGAGCCCAAAATAAAAAATGAGAGAAAAAGAGAGAAGGGGCAATGCTACTATCCTTTTACTACACTTGTGCTTCAAAGTAGCACCATGATCTTAATGATAGAGAGTCTCCTATTTTGTCACTTCCATATACTAGTGGGAAATTTTTGTTATAGAACTTGGCTTGCATATTTCAATGATGGGCTTCTGTAACACCCACAATGCCGCTATATCTCCCACATGTCAGGGCATGACTTAGAGGCATAGCCGCATGGTAGGCTTGTCGCAAGAGGGGTAATCTTCACACATCCCATGTACTGAATAAGAAAGGGATAAAGAGTTGGCTTACAATCGCCACTTCACACAATACATAAATAAATCATAAATCATCCAAAGTACAATCAAAGGTCCGACTACAGAACCAAAATAAAAGAAGACAACCCCAAATGCTAGATCCCCGATCGTCCCAACTGGGCTCCACAACTGATCAACAGGAAACGAAACAAAACAACGATCAAGATCTTCATCGAGCTCCCACTTGAGCTGAGTTGTGTCACCTGCACTGGTATCATCGGCACCTGCAACTATTTGGAAGTATCTGTGAGCCACGAGGACTCAGCAATCTCACACCCGCGAGATCAAGACTATTTAAGCTTATGGGAAGGAAATGGTAGTGAGGTGGAGCAGCAACAAGCACTAGCATGTATGGTGGCTAACTTACGCAAATAAGAGCGAGAAGAGAAGCAACCCAATGGTCGAGAAGCTAGAAGTGATCAAGAAGTGATCCTGAAGCTACTTACGTTCAAGCATAACACAAGACCGTGTTCTCTTCCCGGACTCTGCCGAAAAGAGACCATCACGGCAACACACGCGGTTGATTCATTTTAATTAAGTTAAGTGTCAAGTTCTCTACATCCGGATATTAACAAATTCCCATCTGCCACATAACCGCGGGCACGGCTCCCGAAATTTTATACCCTGCAGGGGTGTCCCAACTTAGCCCATCACAATCTCTCACGGTCAACGAAGGATGTTCCTTCTCCCAGGAAGACCCGATCAGTCTCGGAATCCCGGTTACAAGACATTTCAACAATGGCAAAACAAGACCAGCAAAGCCACCCGATGTGCCGAAAAATCCAGATAGGATTCGCACGTATCTTGTTCTCAGGGCACACCATATGAGCACTCCGTACAACTAAAACCAACCCTCGAGTTTCCCCGAGATGGCGCTGCAAAGGACTCTAGTTC